>NC_136996.1:11983279-12120779 GCF_032717465.1 Coenobita brevimanus
GTCACTGTGGCCCCGGCCGTGTCTGTGAATGGACATGTTGTTGAGCTACGTTTACTACTGTAACACGGTGTGTAGGTGGTTTGGTGGTTTTGCAATGGCACAGCAATGTCAAGTCAATCATTTTCTTCGATATCCAAGGGATTATTCACAAGGTATTCGTCCCACCCAGTCAGTCTGTCTGTCAGCAGAAAGTTTTTCTGTGAAGTTTTGCAGCGTCTGAGGGAGAACATCCACCACAAACGAACAGAACAGTGGAAGAACAAGGACTGGGTCCTGCATGATGACAACACTTCCGCCCACACATCAGTTGTTGTCCAGCAGTTCCTGGCTTCCACTAACAAGGTAGTCATTCCTCACCCACCCTATCCGCCTGACCTTGCCCCCTGCAATTTTTTCTTGTTTCCCAAGCTGAAATTACATCTGAAAGGGTGTCAATTTGACTCAATTGAGGAGATCCAGACAAAATCGCAGGAGGTGCTTAAGACCACCATGCCTGAAGCCTTCAGGGATGCATGGACTCATGGAAAAAATGCTGGGACAAGTGTATGCATGCCCAAGGGGGCTACTTCGAAGGTGACAGTGAGAACTAGGAGGTAAGGTAACTTATTTTCCTACAATATTCAAAATACTGGAACATTTGTATAGCACCTCATAAATGTATGTTGGTGTTGCCAGGCAGGATATTTTCTTGGTGGCATTCAAGGTACAAAGCTATGGCACACCCTCCATTCTTGATTTTGTTATGCACAGTTTCTATTTACCATACAATTTTTCGGTGGTCTTATGCTCAAAGGGCAGCGACGTTTCAGAACTATCTTGTTCCATCTTCAGGCCGGATCTGATGGTTCTGTCATAGGTGCCTGCTTATATGTGAATCAGGTGAAGACTGGTGGGCGGAGTCAATCAGCTAAGCTGATTAATGATTGACTGCATCATTGGATAAGCCTATGTGGCATTTGGATGACAGTTGGATTTGGAAATCATCGACTTGTGTGTTTATTGTAGGTTGTTTTGTGATAATGTAGATTGCCTCTAAAAACAAGAGGCAGCGAGGGTCATGTTCGCAGTCATTTATCTTGGTGTTCTCATTCAGGTCTTGTCGTGTCATGTGGGAGTTGTGTAGGATGGTATAGTGGTTCATGTCAAGGGCTGTCAGGTGCTGCAGGACCTCAGAGAGCACTTCATCGCTGCTCCTTGACTTAACTTCACCTATGAAGAAGCCAGTGACGGACGCCTCCCATTCCTGGACATACTTGTCACTGCACATAGTGTAGGATTCAAGACTACAGTATTCACCAGTCCCACGAACAAAGGGATCTGCCTGAGTGGAAATAGTGAGTGCCCAAGACATTACCTGTGCTCCACCATCAGCGCTAACTTCGGGAGAGCCCACTCCCACTGCTCCATTTGGAAAGATGCCCAGCAGGAAATAGAATGCATGACTCAAGTCCTCGTTAACAATGGCTACACTAACACTGACGAACCATATCCGATGTAATTAAGAGACACATGGACAAATGGTATACTCACCAAGACACCACTACACCCACAGCTGGCAAAAACACTCTGTACAACTCCCACTTGAGATGACAAGACCTGGTTGAGAACATCAAAATAACTGACAAAGAACAGGACCTCGCAGTCTTTTGTTTCTAGAGACAATCTACATTATCGCAAACAACATACAGTACAGTAAACACACAAGTCGATGATTTTCAAATCCTGCTGTCATCCAAATGCCACTTAGGCTTAGTCACCAAAGCAGTCAATCATCGACTAGCTTAGCTGACCAGCTCTGCCCAAAAATCTCCACCTGATTCACCTGAATTGTATATAAGCAGCCACCCATGACAGAACCATCGGATCTAGCAGGAATATGGAACAAGACAGTTCTAAAACGACGCTTCCCTTTTGGAAACTCCTGAAGAAACTCCAAGAAGACCACCAAAAAATTGTACAGCAAATAGAAACCGTACATAGGTATTAGGTGGGGCGCCCATCATCCACCCACTTGGTGCAGCGGTACTCTGTTTTTAGGGTAGCTCTAAATTGAGTGGCAAGCCAAATGATTTCCTGTAAACCAGGAAAGCATTCACAGCACGGGGTGGTAACCGTATAACCAACCAACACGTGTTCCCTATGTGACAACAAGTAGATTGGCGAAGCGTTAGTGCTGCTCCCTGGAAAATAACTAAAAATACGAACAAAAAGCTTCGGACCAGGACCAACCAAAAGGTGATGAAATAGGACCGAACAAAGGACATGGCACGGATCACGACATGGAATGTAAGGGGCGCAAATGATGAGGTGAAAGAGAGAGAGATTGTTCCGGTGCTTGAGGGTGCAAAAAGTGGATGTATGTGGATTAACTGAAACTAAATGGTGAGGTGTGAGTGTGAGAGAATGGGAGTATGGATGAGGTATACGTGCGGAAGTAGGTGAGAATGAGAGGGCAAAAGAAGGAGAGTGTATTGTTGTGTGCAAGAGATGGAAGGAGAATGTAAAAGAGTATGGATCAGTTGGTGCAAAGATTGTGTGGGTAAGATTGAAAGTTGAACTACAAATGTGGGCAATTGTGTGCATGTAACCGCCAAAGCAAGATTGTGCAAGCGGAGTGAGAGAAGAGTTCTGGACAAATGTGGAAATATGCATGGAAAAGTTTGAAAGGAATGAGAGAGTGTTTTTGATTGGAGATATGATTGGAAAAGTAGGGAATGTAAAGATGGATGGAGTAGTTGGTGAGTGGGGTGTGCCTGCAGAGATGAATGAGAATGGCAGTGCTTTAGTGGACATTTGTGCCGGGAGGGGGTTGGTGATAGCCAGTACCCTTTTCAGGCACAAAATGATCCATGGGTATGCTCGGGGAGTGATGAGAAGGGTGGATGGTGAACTGAATGAACGGAAGGCAATGATTGAATATGTGTGTGTGGATGATAGGGTGAGGTGTGTAATGGATGGAAGAGAATATATAACTATATAACATATATATCTACAGTCTTTATCCATAAGTTTCCTTCAGTAATAGTAGCTTATTGTCACTGTAGGCATTCAATTTCTTTCAGTAAAATACGTAGCATTCACTTTCTCGTCCTGTATACTAGCATTGAGAATGAACGTCACTTTCACCTTCATTCTCATAACTCATACTATTCATACATGCTAGAGTGAAACTTTCACTTTCATTACTCCTAGTGTATATACTCGTATTCTTATAATACTACTCATTTACGTTTCTATTTACGTTCTCTATTTTATTTACATTATTTACATTTCTATTTTATCTACACTGTGTTATGCACTGTCACTTGAAGTAACTTATAAAACTACTTTCCACTGTTCACGTACATTTACATTCATTGCTTTCACTTGCTGTTTACACATTATTTACACATTATTTACAATGCCACTTGCACTGTTTTACTCAGTAGAAAGATCTTAGTCACTCTTTATTAATTGTCAGCCCTTTACCTCTTTCCACACGAGGTTTAGTAGGGGGTAAAGGTCACAGGGCCCTTTGCATGGGGCTAAAAAGTGGCGGAAGTTAGCAGGAGCAAATCAGACATACCTTCACCTTGAAAGACGACAGTGAACTGATAGTGGTGGCCTCCTGCCGCCTGGCTAGGGTGAGTGCAATAACTTTAGCCTTGTGAGACCTGCTAATATATAGCAATGAAATGATTGGCAGGAAACCAATACATAATAAATTAGGTAGTTCCAGGTGAATGTAAATATCACTTAGGCTTCTCCCTTCCCTCCTTATATGTATATTTATTACGAAAATAGATTATACGGCATATTTCAAGGGGAAATAAACAGCTAAAATTAGCGAACGAGTGCACGTGAGGTGTTGTCAGGTGATAATCAGCCAATTCCAGGTGTATGGCACTATCACTTACCTTATTTCTTTTTTGTATATATTATTTGGTATAAGAATAGGGTATAGGGCATATTTCAATGGATGAAATCAGTGGAAAATTCCAGGGAAGATTTACTTAGCGTAGAATATGTACCCCCTCCACAATATGTCTACCCCCGATGTATATATGTCCCCCCCCCAATGCATACATGCCCCCACTAAATTTGCTAGGTCAGCATGCTTTCCCACGCCTGAAGATGGCGTTATTGCATCAGTTCTTAGCAGACAGCCTAGCCAGGCAGACTATTTTACTGTGAGCTTGTAATAAACTCCTTATCTAGCTGTTTGTACATGGAGTTTCTATTACCAAAGTATTGCAAGTTACATTTGGTAGCAGTGGTGTTTCGAACCATCACATTCTGACCGCCTCCTTGGATTTTTTGTGATACAACAAGATACACGACGACTCGCATCTGCCAGCCTCGCCCCTCCTCCGTGCCTCTATACCTTGGCTGTGCTTTTCGAGTGTACCATTTTTCTCACCAGTGCTCACCTCTCCAACAACCGCACCCATACGCCTTGTTCCTGACCGCATGTGTCGCCGTCGCCGACCTACGCACCTGTTGCACCTGTTCCCAGCACCTGTTCCGGACTCATCATAGCTCCTGCCCCCACGGTGCCACTTATCACTGTCTGCCCGCTGCCTGCCCACCACCATTCTCTGCATTTGCAACTCACCAGCTCTACACCTGCCTTGCGCCGACATCTGCCTCACCACCCGCCACCGGCCTCCGCCATCACCTGCATCTGGTCTGCATTACGGAGCCTCCTAAGACCGCCACTCCCTGCCGGTGATTCATCGCAGTGCCTCTTCTCCTCTCCGCCCAGCTGTCTCTCCACCGCTGCCCCGCCCTGCCCTGTCGCCCCGCCCCGCCCCAGCCCAGCTACGCCCAGCCACCCTGCACGTCATACATCTCGACACTCCCGTTTCTACTGTGTAACTATAGTATATCTTTCCTTTCTATAGAGATTTTCCTCGATTTTCTCTACAGATTGGTTATTGTAAATATTCCATCTCATTTCAATTACCCCGTTTTCATCTTCACCTACGTTATTTATTATCCATCTCATCCTTCGCATTTTCTTTAAGCCATTCATCCCCGCACCTTCATTCATATTTTCACACCTAGTGTATTCCATTCTCTCATTGTTATTTATACATTTCCACCTACGTATCCATCTTCATCCTTTCATCTTCCATTGCCGCATTAAATGTCATACTTTCCACGTCAACCGCTTCACGCCAGCCCTCTCGACCCGGAAACATCACCTGCTCATACCCCGTCTGCCGACTCTAACACAATCACTCATTTACGAAGTGGCAAAGAGTACCACCGCCCTGTACCTGAGACTCCCGTTTCACTTCCCGCAGAATTACTTACTACCCGTCCTACCCTCGTAAATCCAGATACCTCCTCCTCTACTCCTGCCTCTACACTCCCTTCTTCTTCCTCTACTCCTTCCCCTGTCGTTCCCTCTCCTGCCTCCCTTCATACCCCGTCTTGCTCGCCCTTAACTGCCACTACCTTCTCTCTCTCCCACACCTCTCCTGCCGCCACTTCTGCACTTCCAGCCATGGCCAACCCTCCACAGTTTATCTCGATGATGCCAATCGTCCCAAATTTACCGGCCAGGACCCAACTTGGTCTGTCTATGATTTCCTCAGAGAAGTCGAAATAGAAATAAATAATAGACAAATTACCGAGGAATCGCTCAAAGTAGCTTACCTCCTCGGTCGCTTGCATCACGGTAAATCAGACATCGGATCCGCGATCCGTGCAGGACATTTCGATAGCATTCGTACCTTTGCTGATTTTCGCACGGAACTCATCAGCCTTTGTTGCCAGCATTCAAATACCGCGTCTCTCATGGGATTCATTAATCTCCTAAACCAACTAGATGAGGACTTGCGCATCTCAGCGCAATATGCCAAGCTCCGCGAAGCTGCCGCCGCCATGAAAGCAACTAGTAGCGAGATGCTCCAATTACTGGTAGGCACGAAATGGTTAGAAGACAAGAATGGCGTTCCAATGCTTTCACTCACCAACTTTGCTGACTTAATTGGTTACCTCAGATTCCTTCACTGGCTTACTCCTAAACAGCGAGAGCTAGCCTTGGAAATCGGTTTCAATCCAGGAGATAAAATTATTCAGGTCACTAAAGCCATTCATGAAAGAACAGGTTCGAACTACACGCGTCAGGGCACCATCCAACCCTTGGCCTCCTCAGTCTGTCACACCTCCACTACCCCAGACCAATCTCGCTCCCGTCCCACCACACGCGGCAGACTTGCCACACATCGCTCTCCTACCGCAGGTCGTGATCAATCTAGCGCCCGACGAAACAGACAATCTTCGATTCTTTGCTGGTACTGTGGTCATCCTGGACATCGAGCATCCAGTTGCGACCGTACATACAGACGTCCTCACTCCCAAACCAGACAGCGTACGCCTTCCCGCTCACGTCGTCCACACTGCAAATACCACAAATCAAGCACGACTCACACCACTGAGGAATGTCGTTACCTCAACTGCCCACAGTCGGGGGAAGCGCCACGCCCGTATCGGACCAATATCACGTAGAACCAGAAACCCAACTCCCCATCCGCCATGTAGGTCCCATAACATCCTCGGGTTTAGTCATTCTCAGAAGCAGTCATGACATACCAACGTCTTTCTTCTTGGACACAGGATCTATAGTAAATCTCATCTCCGAAAATTCCTTACAAATTATTCATCGCCATCACAGCCACGTCAGTTTCCTAGAACCACCAGACATTCGCCTATGTGGTGTTAACGGCTCAGAGTTTAAGGTTAAGGGAAGAGTCACCCTTGAAGTCAAACTCCACAGAGCTTTGCTCCCTATCCTCATTGAATTTCATGTCACTAATGACTTGCAGTATCCCGCAGATGCCCTTATTGGTTTCTCCACCATGGCACAATATTCCATTGCATTATTACCTGCTTGTGGTAGTATAGACATTTCTGGATTCCCGGTTTACACTATGGAATGTCCCCGTTCTGTTCTTACGATCAAATCAGTCCTTCAATTACCTCTGTCCCTATCACTACCAAAAATTCCAACCCAGCCCAAACCACCACTATCATCATCTGAGAATACAGAGATCATTCCTTTACTGACTGTGAGCAAGGACATAAATTCCTCAATGTCTCCTGATACATCATCTCAGCCCTCGAACATGGCTCTTACATCCTCTCCCGACAACACTATCGCTGACTCAGACATGTCTCAGTTACCTGCCTCACACAGTCTGAATGATCTTCTCCAACACACAGAGACGAAACGTGCAGTAACAAATACGTGCACAATTTTGTTACCGCATGAGTACACCAAAGTCTCTGTTTGTGTTGCCGGTGCGAAAGAAGGAGTGGATGTACTAACCCTACCTGAGACGTGTTGTGTGAATGGCTTGACTTATGAGTCAGCGTGGTGTACAGTCTTAGAGGACAGTTTATGCTACCTGTACTTGCTCAATGTCACAAATGCTCCACTAAAACTTAAAAGTGGTGTAAAGATTGGAGACTTCCTAGTATACCCAGCGGCCGTAAAGGTGTGCCAGGATTCCTCAATTCCTACTATTCAGACTGATGATACGTCAATCGGTGTATGTACTATTAACTCTACGGGATCTGCGCCGACGCATTCACCCGATATGCTCTCACATCTCACTTGCACAGATTTCCTAGAACATACTCCTCAACTCCTCGACCTTCTGACCTCGTACAGAAACGTGGTTGCCTTACCCGGTGAACCGATGGGTAGAACAGACCTTGTCAAACATACGATTGAACTACTCCCAGGAACTCAGCCGATTTACATACCAGCGTATCAATTGCCTCACAGCCAGAGAAAGCAAACAGATCAAATGGTACAGAACATGTTAGACCAGGACATTATTGAACCCTCCGTCAGTCCATGGAATAGCCCACTTTTCTTAGTACCAAAGAAGGACGACAACTTTAGACCAGTAGTCGACTATCGTAAGGTCAATTCTGTCACTGTTCCAGATCGTTTCCCATTACCTGTCCTCAGTGATTTGCTAGAATCCCTTGGTGACAATAACGTAGTCTTTTCATCTTTAGACCTCCTCAGCGGGTACTGGCAGGTCGAAATGGAAGAGTCCTCTCGCCCAGTCACAGCCTTTAGCACCCCTTCCGGACATTTTCAGTTTAAGAGACTCCCTTTTGGTCTGAGAAATGCTCCTTCCGTGTTCATGCGACTTATCCATTCAGTCTTCAGCGGTATGATGGGACACTCTCTTTTTGCTTACCTAGATGATATCATTGTTGTGAGTAAATCCATCCCTGATCATTTTACCAAACTCCAGCAAGTCTTTGAACGCCTCCAGCTTGCAGGCCTGAAAATCAATCTCAGTAAATGTGACTTCCTGCGAAAAAAAATCAAATTCCTAGGCCATGTCGTAGATGCACAAGGCATTCATACTAATGAGGATAAAACTAAGGCGATCATTAACTTCCCAGAACCTACCACTACCGACGCTGTACGAAGTTTCCTGGGCCTCAGTGGCTATTATCGTCGCTTTATCAGGAATTATGCGCAGATCGCCGCTCCTCTGACCCACTTACTCAAGCAGAATGTGCCCTTTGTTTGGACTAACGACCAGTCACAGGCTTTCCAAAAGCTAAAGACAGCTCTTGTAAATGCCCCTGTTCTAGCGTTCCCTGATTATACCACACCCTTCCTTCTCTGCACAGACGCCTCAGGCACTGGACTTGGTGCCGTTTTGATGCAACTCGATGAAGCATCAAGGAAGCGCGTAATAGCGTATGCTAGTCGCACCCTTACAACCGCTGAACGTAACTACAGTGTCACAGATCTCGAAGCGCTAGCGGTAATCTGGTCCTTGAAACATTTCAGAGATATCGTCTATGATTATCCAGTGCATATCCAAACAGACCACCTTCCACTATGTGATTTGTTCAAAAATCGCAACCTAACAGGTAGACTAGCTAGATGGTCTATCATCATCCAGGACTTTAATACCACTTTTCAATATGTACCAGGCAAGTTGAATGTAGTCGCAGACGCACTCTCACGTCACGTAGCAGCAGCTACAACATCACTGCAGCCTGAAGTAACTGAACATACTACACTAACGTCAGAAGTTGTTCGAAACCTTCAATGCCAAGACCCCATGTGGTCCAAAGTCATTTATTTCCTAGAATCTGGCGATGCCTCGACCTTACCTACTCTGCCAGTATCACTAGATGAGTTCATGCTAGATGATGATCTCTTGTACAGGAAAACACTGCTAACAGGCAAAGATATGCCCAGTCGCGAAGTACGCCAACTTGTTGTCCCCACTGCCCTGATACGAAAGGTTCTTCATATTGTTCATAATACTCCTCAAGCTTCCCATCCAGGCAAAGACCGATGCTTGCACCAAGCACGTCTCAAATACTATTGGCCAACCATGCGCCGCGATATCAATGCCCACTGTGACTCTTGCCTCTCCTGCCACCGCCACAAAGGATCAACCGGCTTACCAGCACCTCTCTTACAATACCCTATCCCGTCACGACCATGGGAAACTGTCTCAATCGATCTCTTAAAACTACCTCTCACAGAATCTGGCGCTGAGTACTTGTTTGTAGCGGTCGACCACTTCTCCCACTACTGTGTCCTCGTACCCCTCTCCGACAAGACTGCGAAGAGCGTTGCACGTGCCCTTGTAGATCACGTAATTTGCCCGTTCAGTACCCCTCATACCATTCTTACTGACAACAGTACAGAGTTCAACAATAGCCTTCTCGATGAGATCTGTCGCCACTTTCATATCAGTAAGTGCAATATCGTGCCTAGCCATCCTGCTTCCAATGGCCTTGTAGAACGCCAAAACCGTAAAATCTTAGAGTGCCTCAGACATCTAGGCTCCCATAGTTCGTCCTGGGATGACTGGATTCCCCAAGTGGCATCCTCCATCAATAGTTCCATCAATGCATCCATTGCTGAATCTCCCTTCTTCGTCCTCTTTGGCTTTGACAAGGACCTCCCATACTCTCTCTTATCCTCAAAGCCAGAACCCATCTACAACATGGATGATTATGTTAAACTAAAATTGGCCAACTTCCAGACAATCCACCAGTATGTCCAATCCACTTTGGCTTCCTCTCAGGAGGACATGCTGCAGCGCCAACATAAGTCCGCCTCTCCTATCACTATCAATGTCGGCGATCTTGTCTTTGCTCATTCCCATACGCGTTCCTCTAAGTTGGATGACAAATTTACAGGGCCCCACCGCGTCCTCACTCAACAAGGCAACAAATTTCACCTCCAGGACCTGTCCACTAGGGACACCAGATGGGTCCACGTCGATGACTTAAAGCGCGCACCCCGTGGCCTCGTGTTGGAAGAGTCACTTACACAACCTCCTGCCCCCTCTTCCCCTCCTCCCATCCCTCAGTCTATCTTGTCTCCACCTATCCCTCAGTCTCCTTCCTCTCCATCTCCACCTGTTCATTCATCAATCAATCAATATCGGTCCAAACTGCGCTCTGCCCATCAACCTCTTCACGACCTCCCCCATTAACTCTACCCTGATTTTCTAGGTACGATGTTAGCGATCTCCCTGCTGGCAGTGCTGACCCTCTTGGGGTCTGGGTCAGGTCAGGACGATGGTGGAGTACGTCCCGGGGCCTTGGTCGGCTCGGGAGGCGAGGTAATGCTTATCGACGACATCGCCTCTTTGCGCTACGATCTTGCGCCCCTGGCCGACGTAGCCATTGCCCTACCTGCCTACGCGCACCAGCTCCACGGAATCAGGAACCATCTCACGGCCCTCATGGGGACACACGACCCGAATGAGTATCTCTATAACCTTTTCCTCCCACTCTCCTGGCAATTGCAATACATAAGTAACAGATTCACTGAGCTCAATGACACATTTTCCATTCAGACACCCGTGGGTCGTTCTCGTGTGAAACGAGGTCTCTTCGACTTCGGCGGTGAGATTCTGAGTGGCTTGTTTGGCGTTGCTACAGCCCGTGACATTTCTGGCTTCAAATCTGATCTCACTCATTTAGCTTCAGCCCTAGAATCACAACGCCGAGTCATTAAAATCCAACACACTATGTTACAGAAGCTCACAACCCAACTCAATGAAGTCACGTCCACTCTAAACAATTTCACCGATATCTTACAACGCCACCTTTCAGATCTCAACGTTATCTCTCAGTTCTTCTACCTCAAACTCAACATGGATGATCTCCAACTGGCCGTTGACTCTCTCCTGTCTCAAGTCTTTACCTTGGTTCGTATCCTAGTCGATGCTATCAATGGACGTGTCACTGCCGACTTCGTACCTGTCTCAGCTCTCCGTTCTGTCCTGGAATGGGCTCACTCCACCTTCGGTCTCTCCCCAGTCCTCCCTTACTCCTCCCTTGAATATTATTATCCTGTTCTCGAAGCCACTCTTCTCACCACATACGTCGTCGTCCATATTCCTCTCCGTTCTGCCATAACCTTTAACCTTTTCCACATCATTCCCTTCCCTTTCCGCCTCAACAACTCCTTGTTACAGGTATCTGTTCCTTCAGCATATTTCCTCCTCTCCCATGATCATCTTTCCATTGCCTTCCTTTCTTCCACAGACCTCCAACAATGTTCCTCCCTTACTCCGACCTCTCGTCTCTGTGCTGCCCACCTTTTCGCTATCTTCCCTAGCAGTGCTACACCCTGTGAGTCTGCTTTAGTTCGCAACCATTCCATCTACTCGGCCTGTTCTTTTGTCCCAGCTCCTGACCTTCCGGTCCACCATGCTCACCTCAACCATGTCCAGTACTTCTTCTTTGCTGTTCCCATCTCTGTCACAATCATGTGTCCTGGTTCTTCCGTTTGCTCCGTCCCCGCTAGTGGTCTCTACAAAGCACCTGACTATTGTACGGTCAAATCAGAGTCCGTCATCACTTACGCCACTCGCTATCACCAAGCTGTTCGTAAACACTCCTATGACATCTTTCAACCAATCGACATGCCTTCAACCCTACCTTCTGCCAACATTACCATCACCTCCCCTCACTTGCGCATGCTCACCTTCCTCAATGACAGTGATTTCATTATGGATCAATTTTCTCTGGCCTTCCACCGTTCATGGGTTCATCCAACAGTTGTGTTTCCCCCTGTGGTTATTGCTTTCATAGGTTTTCTACTCATCATCTGTGCAGTGCATTGTTGTGTCAGAAAAATGGAACGTCGACTCCAGGAAATCAGAGTCGCTACAGGCATAGTACGCCCTACACACGACGTAGAAACTCCCCGTACTTAGTGCCCTCGCATTCCGTGACTACCATTGCCATCTAAGAATTAACCAAACTGTGAACCGCACTCTGCCTACTAGACAATGATGGTCTTTCTTTCATGCATTACTGAGTGACAGTGTATCCTACAGAAACTACAAAAAAAATAAAAAAAATCTTTCATGCATTACTGAGTGACAGTGTATCCTACAGAAACTACAAAAAAAAAAAAAAAAATGAAGGAAGAACAACAATAGAACTCTCATATCTACTCCTTGTTTATCATGTATCAAACTATTCTTGTGTAATTCCCATTATGTTTATATATACCTTCGTCCCTTACTGGATTTGTACCTATTATTCCTTGTATATCTTATATGTATATATCCTTCTAATTCCCTCCCCTCAACATGGCCATGTCTCCCCTACTGCCCCTGTATCATACTTATCCCTTGTACAAACCTCCCGGTCCTGCCTTACTCCTATAATCAAACACCATTTAACTCCCGGTGTCAGGAGACACCGTCTCAGCTACCCGGGGGAGTAGTGTACCCCCTCCACAATATGTCTACCCCCGATGTATATATGTCCCCCCCCAATGCATACATGCCCCCACTAAATTTGCTAGGTCAGCATGCTTTCCCACGCCTGAAGACGGCGTTATTGCATCAATTCTTAGCAGACAGCCTAGCCGGGCAGACTATTTTACTGTGAGCTTGTAATAAACTCCTTATCTAGCTGTTTGTACATGGAGTTTCTATTACCAAAGTATTGCAAGTTACAAATACAGAGTGGTGGCCTGCAATAATTAGGTAGTTCCAGGTGAATGTAAATATCACTTAGGCTTCTCCCTTTCTTTCTTATATATATTTTTATTACGAAAATAGATTATACGGCATATTTCAAGGGGAAATAAACAGCGAAAATTAGCGAACGAGTGCACGTGAAGTGCTGTCAGGTGATAATTAGCCAATTCTAGGTGTATGGCACTCTCACTTACCTTATTTCTTTCTTGTATATATTATTTGGTATAAGAATAGGGCATAGGGCTTATTTCAATGGATGAAATCAGTGAAAAATTCCAGGGAAGATTTACTTAGCATAGCACGGCCGGGCAGGCGAGAGGATAGGGTAATGGAGGGGAGGTAGGGAAACGAGTCAAGAACGGGGAGAAATGGCTAAATTGTCAACAATGGGTGGGAGTACAGATGAGATTAGGAGTGCTGACTAGTGTTGGACACTGGCAGTACTGATAGATGATAACAAGCCACCACTTGAAAGCCTGGGCGAATTCAAAATAACACAGCTCAAAAGCGACGCCCCGCGGAATGATCCCTTGCTCCCAAGCGTCATGAAAGTGACGCCCCGTGGTTAAAGGGTTAAAGTGTTCTCTCCATCTCCTCACTTTGTCTCCGTTCTCCACTAGTAATCTACCATTTTTATCTTTCACTCCTTGATTAACTTCTTTGACACCCTGTCTAACTTTCTTTACCTCTTTCCAGAACATTTTCTTACATTCCCTCCACTTTACACTCAAATTCCTTCCAAATTCCTCATCCAGTCTCATTTTCCTCATACTAATCTTTTCACCTCTCTCTTCTTCTCCACATATAACTCTCTCTTCCGTCTCTCAACTTCTTCCACGCCCCTGTTTCTCATCCGCTCACTATATGCTTTCTTCTCTTGTGCCACAGCCTCTCACTTCTTCATTCCAACATATCCCTGCACCCCCTTTCGTCTTCTCTTCACCCCACACACCACCTCACATGCTGCACGGATTTCTTCTCTGAATATCTTGCACACACTTACCACGTCGCCCATCTGCTCCAACACATATTTACCCAATCTCTCCTCCACTTCTCTCTTATATTCTGCCTTTTTCCCGTCCTCTTGTAACCTTTCCACCCTCCTTATATGCACTACTTCCTCCTGTCCTTGCCTTCTTTTCTTTCTTCATTTCATTTGGACCTCGATTCTCACCACCACCAAGTGGTGGTAGTATTATAAGAATACGAGTATATACACTAGGAGTAATGAAAGTGAAAGTTTCACTCTAGCATGTATGAATAGTATGAGTTATGAGAGTGAAGGTGAAAGTGGCGTTCACTCTCAATGCTAGTATACAGGACGAGAAAGTGAATGCTACGTATTTTACTGAAAGAAATTGAATGCCTACAGTGACAATAAGCTACTATTACTGAAGGAAACTTATGGATAAAGACTGTAGATATATATAAGTGTTATATAGTTATATATTCTCTTCCATCCATTACACACCTCACCCTATCATCCACACACACATATTCAATCATTGCCTTCCGTTCATTCAGTTCACCACCCACCCTTCTCATCACTCCCCGAGCATACCCATGGATCATTTTGTGCCTGAAAAGGGTACTGGCTATGAGAGTGAAGGTGAAAGTGACGTTCACTCTCAATGCTAGTATACAGGACGAGAAAGTGAATGCTACGTATTTTACTGAAAGAAATTGAATGCCTACAGTGACGATAAGCTGCTATTACTGAAGGAAACTTATGGATAAAGACTGTAGATATATATAAGCGTTATATAGTTACAGAAATATAAACTGTGAGTGTTTTTATGAATAATAAATGACAGAACACCAGTGGCGAACTAGCGCAAGTGGGAAGGTCATACGCCCTCGTAATTTTCATTGCTCTCACAGTGTTTTTTTTTTGGAGTATGGATTCCAAACTATTTGAGAATCATAGAATAGTGTTTCTAGTGATAATATCAGGCTGTGGTAATCATATTACGGATTGTCAGGAAGTGTAAAGTGGAGACTTTGTTACACAACTTCAGAGGTCTCCACAAGTCCTACGGTACTCAACGAAGGCTCAACAAACACCCCAGGAGAAAGCTGAAGGTATGTGCCATAAGCGTATATGATTTTAATATTCTAGGACTAATAACTGATTTTTGGCAAATATTTATAGAGAGTCTATCGGAGCGCGAATATGCCCGCGGGAGCCGCAAGAAAAAGCAAAACAAGCCCGCAGTTAAAGGGTTAAGGAATTGTTGAACATAGAGAATGAAAGTAATGTGAGTATAAGTGGCTGGGGGAATAGCTGGGAGACAGGGATGTGAGAAGAGAGAAAGAAATCAGTAGGTTGGAAGTTGTGGAAGCAGTGAAGAAAGTCAAAATGGGGAAAGCCCCAGGAATTGATAGAGTGTGTGGTTAAATGCTGAAGCATGGGGAAGAGCTAGTAGTACTGTAGAATGAATGCGGAAGATGTGCAGATTGGCCTGGGAGGAAGGTAGAGTCCTGGAGGTTTGGAAGTCGGGTATAATTATTTCCCTGTATATAGGAAATGGGGGGAAAAGTAGTGTGTGGTAATCATAGAGGCACTGGTCTTTCTTAGTGTAATAGGAAAAGTGTATGGTAGGATACTTACTGATAGAGTTAGGGAAATAACAGAGGAATTAGTTGGAGAACAGGGCGTATTTAGGAAGGGAAGAGATTGTGTAGATTAGATATTCATTCTTAGATCTTTAGTGGAAACATTTCTAGAGAAGGGAAAGAAGTTGTATGCGGCCTTCATGGATTTAGAGAAAGCATATGACAGGTTGGATGGACAAGGAATGTGGAATGTATGACGAATATATGGAGTAGATGGGAAGCTGTTGAACCGAAGAGTATGTATGAGGATGCTAAGGCTGCAGTGCATGTCGATAATGAATTGAGTGACTTTTTCTATTTAAAGGTTGGATTAAAACAGGGATGTGTCATGTCTCCATGTTTGTTCAATCTGTATATGGATGGTGTTATAAAGGAGATACAAGGTAGGTAGTGGATGTTGGAGCGGCTCTAATGAGGGAGAGCAGTGTTTGGAATCTCCCTGTACTATTGTTTGCAGATGGTGCTGTGTTGTTAAGTGAAGACGAAGGGGAGCTGCAAGGCTTGGTGGATGAGTTTGGGAGAGTGTGTAAGAAACGGAATCTAAAGGTGAATGTAGGGAAGAGTAAAGTTATAGTCTTCGAGAGAAGTTAAGTCAGTGAATGTACAGTGAGGTTGGATGAGGAGGAAGTGGAAAATGTGAGTACGTTTAAGAACTTGGGAGGTATGATGAGTAAGGATGGAAATTTAGAGGGCGAAATGCTTGAAAAGGTACAACAAAGAAAAAGGTTGCTGGTTCCTTGAAAGCAATGATAAGAAACAAGGAAGTGATCATTATATATATATATATATATATATATATATATATATATATGTATATATGTATATATATATATATATATATATATATATATATATATATATAATTATAATACAGTAACATTTTACTGTTTTTTAAAAAATATCCGTATTTTTTTCACTGTTCATGTCAGTCTTTGAGTTGGTAGTTAGATGTACAGTATGTTTTCTTTTCTTTTCAATTACGTTAACCGTAATGTGATGTACTTAAGTACCATTAGCTACTTTGCTTTTCATACATCTCATTCTTCAAGGTAATCTATTACTTTACCAGCCCTCCCGTTGAGTTTCTTTATTTTACCTTTTGTCACATCTTGGTGGCTAATCACTTGAGGGAGAGGAAGAAGAGGAATGCTTATCGGCTGCTCGAAGGTCATTAACATAGGTATTTAGTTTTTCTTGTTCCATGCATCCCCTAGTAGCCTACATGACGTGCAACAGCTGGACTTCAGGCTATCCTGATTTGCCAGTTCCCAATTGACATATTATGCTAAACTGGCTTTGGAAAATTTTTTGAATATCACCAAACATCATCATCATCGTTGTCGTCATCATTCCGACTTCTTCCCACCCAAGGATGTGCAAAAAAAAAATCTGCAAGCGGGAGAACAATGAACAACATTCCCAGTTAAACAGGTCATCTGTTCATCCAATCACCATTCAGGATAAGCATATGGAAGTCCAGAAAATCACTGTAAAAAGTGCCAAAATCTCTCGACTTTCACCAAAGCTTAGCAGAAATCTCTTGACTTTTACAAGATTTCTTGTCGCTAGACATTGATACCGCATTTTGGAAATTAATATCTCTAGATCTCGCAGAATTAAAGCTAACTTAGCAACTCTTTAACAGTCATGTTCAAAAGGGCAGGTTCATCACTTTTCCTGGCGGATCATATAAAAAATTATTATGTACGTGGTGCTACCCAAACATTCCAATAATTTAAATATTGTAGGAAAATAAGTTACCTTACATGCTAATTCGCACTGTTGCCTTCGAAGTAGTCCCGTTGGGCTTGTATACAGTGGTCCCAGCTTTTTTTCCACGAGTCCATGCATCCCTGGAAGGCTTCAGGCATGATGGTCTTAAGCACCTCCTGCGATTTTGTCTGGATCTCCTCAAGTGAGTCAAACTGACACCCTTTCAAGTCATAATTTCAGCTTGGGAAACAGCAAAAGGCTGCAGGGGGCAATGTCAGGCGAATAGCGTGGGTGGGGAATGACTACCGTGTTAGTGGAAGCCAGGAACTGCTGGACAACAATTGATGTGTGGGCGGGGGCGTTGTCATGATGCAGGACCCAGTCCTTGTTCTTCCACTGTTCTGGACGTTTGCGGCGGATGTTCTCCCTCAGACGCTGGAAAACTTCACAATAAAACTTTCTGCTAACAGATTGACTGAGTGGGACGTATTCCTTGTGAACTATCTCTTGGATATCGAAGAAAACGATCATTGGTCTGCCATTGCAAAACCGCCAAACCACCTACACACCACGTTACAATAGTGAGCGTAGCTCAACAACACGTCTGCTCACATACACGGCCATGGCCACATTGACGCAAAAAAGGGTGCTGCTGACCCCTCCTAGCGGCAAAAGGCAAAACTGCAAACGGTTGGCTCCCTTTGTTCAAATTACTGGAACTTTGGGGTTGCACCTCGTATGATCAGGGAAACATACCGTACTAAATCTCTCACAGCGTAGGAATATTGGGCAGCAGGGGAAATGAGAGGCAGAAGAGGTGAGCAGTAAGGCAAATTTCTGTCCCCGACCGTACTACTAGGTGGCCAGAAGTATTAACAAAGGATTTTCAGTAAACTGCAGGATAAACGTCTCTTTGTAACGGTAACGAAAATCACAGATGATTTTTGAATTTTGTGACTTTAACTCTTACCTGCTTTGACGTTTCCAGTAGCTGTATGAATGAAAGTAAAAAACATCAACCCATACACAGATTCATCTTAGAAATTATAAATATGACCCAGTAACAAGGGTGAAAGAGATGGAACAAAACTAAGAACATCCATCTGAGTATGGCATTACTTGGGGTCGATAACGTGTCTGGGAGGAGCAGGAGCAGTATCTGTGTCAATCAGTAGACTGATAAGGAAGGAAGCTAAGTTGGAAGCATCTTATACGTTATTGTTGTTGTTGTTTTTGTTATTATTTTTACTACTACTACTACTACTACTACTACTACTACTACTACTACTATTACTACTACTACTACTACCACCACTAATGTCTTTTTAATGATGATAATATTAATAATCATCGTCATCATCATCACTGTCATCATCATCATTATGAATATCATCATCATCATCATCTTCCAGACCTCCTTCCCCATTTATGGTGGGGTGAGGCAGTCTAGAGAGCCAGAAGATACTTAACAGAATATGATACCAACCAAAGTTTGCCCAGTGGGATGGACTACACTCTCATTCACTCACCTCTTATGTCCCCGGAATCCCTGGCTCCACTTGATAGGTACTCTTGCGGACACTAATTTCGATTCACATCCCTACGATAAAACAATACTGTGAGCCACTACCCACGTTCGAAATCCAGTATTGTTGTAGTCAGAATCCAGCTAACTTTTCAGAATACTGTGTAAGAGCTTCCTAATTGTTCAGCCATGAATTGGATTGATATTACTGACCGCAATAGTACAATTCATTTCACACGCAGCTTCACATCCACCTGTCCAACGGTCAGTTTGGTGACCGTCAAATTAAAAAGGAGTACCAGATTTTGGTCATACTCTCCTCCGCACAATATTCATGCAGCCAGCTCGATTCCTTATTCCCCTAGCCTCACTGGCGTCCATCTCTCTCTTTCTCACACTTTCAATTACCATATTTATCCACCTACCATGCCTTCTCCTACCTTTAAACTACAGTATTCACTTATCTTTATCCATATCCTTTGTCTCCACATGACTGTTCCATCTATACAGGATCACTTAAGCTCAGGTATCCACAGACTTCGTTACTCTGCATCACATTATTCCTTATTCTATGCACCTTCGACACTTTGCACACCGTCTTCAACAGTACCATCACTGCTCTTACTGTTTTCAATTTCCTGCCACATCATAGTCTTACAACCGTATGTTAGGGCAGGTACTAAATTTCCTTCATGCAAGCCTCTCACAGCCACAGCACTCAGACCTCAGCTTCTTATCAAGGCTTTCACCGCACCAATCACTTTCCCTCCTTGTGCAACTCTACTTTTCAGTTCTATTTCACATTTACCTCTCTTTTCTATCACAGCACTCAAGCACTTAACACTCACCATATCAAGTCTATCCATTCACTGTTACATCAAATTGGAAGATGTCTTCTCTATCAGCAACCATTACTTATTTTTATCTACACTTACTTTCAAGGCTCTACGCTCACAGATTTCTACAAAGCTCTGCACCAGTCTACCAAGCTGTTGTCTGCACTTTGCAAAGCGCACTGTATCATCAGCATAAATATGAGACACTCCATCCTTCACCACTCGCTACCAGTGCCAACTCTCTATCCATTATGCACGTTTTTACCTCTCATAACCGCGTCCATTATTCATATTTATGGCATTTATGGATCTGGGAAAAGCATACAAAGTAAACAGAGAGCGATTATGGAAGGTTTTGTGTATATATAGTATAGATGAAAGGTATCTGAGTGTCGTTAAGATCTTTTATGAGAGTGGTGCATGCGTAAGGGTAGGCGGACTGGGCATCTAAGTGATTGGTTCAAGATTGGTGTTAGCGTAAGACAAAGTT
The DNA here is from genome assembly GCF_032717465.1 of Coenobita brevimanus. Classification (NCBI taxonomy): domain Eukaryota; kingdom Metazoa; phylum Arthropoda; class Malacostraca; order Decapoda; family Coenobitidae; genus Coenobita; species Coenobita brevimanus. The sequence continues at coordinate 12,003,458 of NC_136996.1, forward strand.
GTGTGATGTCCCCATGGTTGTTTTCTATATATATATATATATATATATATATATATATGATCCTTCAGAGTGGAACTTGTCGTGGAGATCTGCTTTCTGCTGCGAGTGTAGAAGTGTTGCTACTTTTTCTTGCCTTTCGTAAAGCCGCCCAAGCATGTTTCCTTGTTTTTCATGTGGAAAAGCAAAGTTTGACGGTCAGAATCCATGTCCTTACACTGTTGTTTGACGAGACGACTATTTAAGGCTTAAGCTTTGGTAAAGTTCACTGCTTTGATAGCCAGGTTCAGAAAATCCCTCATTTCAGCACGTAGAGTTCTGGATGCTAAGGCTTCACGATGGAGGATGCAGTTGTACCAATAACAGATGGACATCTTTCTTTCACTCTGAATATGAAACCAGATTGCAAACCGAGCATGGCTGGATCTCCTTTACCAGCGAGTCCCACAAAAGCAGATTTTGGACGAAGTTTGAAACCACTTGGAAGATATACTGTTGAAGAGCTTTACATGGGATGAGTGAATGTTACTTCCTCCTTCAGACTGTTTCCTGACATGAAACGAGCAAACATTAACAGCTCAGAACACTGAGAGACATAGTCTTTTCATCACACTGGATGCCAAATACTCGAGAAGTTGATATTTGATGTCTTCAGAGGTTTCATCTTTCATTCCCTTGTCGGTGTGGTTTGATAGAGACATGGGAATGTTTGTTCGCACTACCCATGCCTGGGACGAACTCTGCTGAGCACAGTGGACTTGGTTTTATGAGTGTCTTTCCGATGTTATGGCTCCTCATATTCTTTGCATTCAACAAAGCAATCTCATAGGAAGCCTCAACAATCTTTGAAGTCTGCCACCGAAATGCTCCATTGCTGTCCATCTCAGTTTGCTTCAAGGACTGCTTTTCATGTTTCAGAGAACGCCTTGGGTTTATCAGCTAGTTCAGGATGGGTTGTCCTTAAGTGACTAACCAAGCATGTGGGACTCATCCAATCATTGGTCAGCGTCTTGTAGCATGTCACGCACTGGGAGACCTCTGTGTCAGTCTTTTGGAGGGAATGGTGGTGAACATACAAAGAAAGTAAGCACACGAATCCAAACCTTATATATTCGTCAAGGTACTTCCTCGTTTTCGCACTCGTTGCAAAGTGCAAAGAAAATACGAAGTGTACGTTGAGATAAATGCCACCATTTGATCATAAACACCACCACATGAACATAAACTCCACCACATGATCGTTAACTCCACCAGATGATCATAAAAGCCACCACATGAATACCACCATATTATCATAACCACCACCACATTATCATAAATACCACCTCATGATCATTAATTACATTTATCATTCAAACCTATAAACAACAATCAGAGAAGAAAGTTCGTGTTCATTATTCCATTTTCATTTGACGAGTTTTATTTCGTAAAAAAAAAAAAAAAAAAAAAAAATCCGTATTATTTTCACTTGTGCGTTATCAATACTGCCAAGCAACTTAACATAGCATGGTCGGTCTTGCCGACACCCGAGTATGCCCGAATGGAGTCATTTTGACTCCTACCATTGTTTCGTTTTTTATGCGATAACGTGCTATAACGGGTACGTATATATTTCTTTGGATTGTATCTTCATGTTTATCATGGAAGATATGTACTAGTTTTCAACTTCTGCCACAATACTTAAAATATTTCTATCCTTTTTTAAGTGTGTTAACACTCAGATTTCTCCATACAGTATGCTTTCCCCCCAGAGGACTTCAGTGAATGAAAATAATAAGCAATGATATAAGTAATGGCTTTGCCCTTTATTGATGCATATCCATAAAGATTGTACAGTTACATTCAAAAATATATTCAGGTCAAGAAACAAAGCTTATTTGGTCTTCATATTTTGGCGACTGACTACAACCAACAAACAACTGCAAGCGCATTAACGTGATTACACACGTTTCTGTTCTACATTATCACACTTTCTGCAAATGCGTCGAACCCTTGCTGTGCAAGTTCCACACAACGACATTTTACAGTGCATGCAGATGCTTACTATTCGATTTTTCTTACAGAGAATCTCTGCTTGGTAATACTTTTTTGGCTCTCCTGCCTGTTGTTCAGCGTCTCCCCCTCTGTACTTGATCATTACTATGCTTTCTTGAACCCCAATGCTGACTTCCTGTAAGTTTTGGAGAAATATTCTCCTGAAAATTCCTTTTTAGTGATTTACTTGTAAAGGATCCACGCTTTTTTTTTTTTTTTTTTTTTAAATAGAACAGAGGAAGGAAAAACAAATGAATAAAAAAGATAATAATCCATATACCAGATTAGTGGTGTCCTCTATTCATAAAAATCTGTAACAGTTAGACTTGAACAGCTGTAGGTTGAAGTTTAGAGGGAAACAACTCTGTGGAAGCAAGTTCCAAAGGGATGCAGTTCGGGAAATAAATGATTTCTGATAGGCGGAAGTTCTGCAGTATGGCAGTGACATTCCAGTCATGCACGCCACCAGATGCCTGTGTAGCACAGGGGAAGGCATGGAGAGGTGGTACAATGGATGCAACTTCGTCTGAGCATTTGCCATAAAATTATCTGCATAATAATGCAAGGGAGGCAACATTCCTTCTTACTTGTAGGGGAGGTAGTTTATTTGTAATAGCAGGGTTATTGATAATTCTAAAAGCTTTGCTCCGAATTTTGTCCTGTTGCTTTCGTGCACCTCCCCATATCCACTCCATAAGGGTGAGCAATAGTCCATTTGAGAGTGCACATGACTCTTAAACTATAGCCAACTGCTCTTCAGTGAAGAAGCTGTGAACTTTTTACAATAATCTAAGTTTGAGGAGGTTTTAGAAAGTGATCTGACATGAGAGGACCAGGTGAGATCATTGTTACATGAAACACCGAGAATTTCAATACATTTGGAGACAGGAGTATTAGTAGCACTGAAGGTAATATAGGAATTGGGCAATATCTGTTTATTAGTAAATTGTATATATTTGGTTTTACTAGCAGTAAATGAGACAAGGTTATTTTTTCCCCATTCAGTGATCCTAGATGAGTTTTGGTTATGGAGATGGCTGTATTGAGTTGTGAGTTAGAGATATTAAACTTTGTAAATGGGTGTTTAAATGTGAATGAACTGTGAAGTGTTGAGTCATTTGCATATGAATGGATGAGATTATGGGTGACAGATAAGAGATCTTTAATATGAATTAGGAATAGGGTTGGAGCCAGAACTGATCTTTGTGGCACACCGGCGTTAATTGAGTGGAAACTGGAATATACATCATCTACTTTTAGCTTTCTGTCGCTGATATATGAGGAAATCAGAGGAACAAAAGACGTTAGTTCATAGCAAGGGAGTTTGAATAGCAGGGAACTGTGCCATACTCTGTTAAAAGCTTTAAAAATATCAAGGACTACTGCATGAGTTTATTCATGTTGGTCAACTGATCGTTGGATGGTGTGACTTAAGAGATTAAGTATATCAATGGTGGATCTTTCGTGGCAACAACCTTACTGTTTTTCACTAATTAAGTGATTGGATTCAAGATGTTTAATTGTGTGCTTATTCATTACGATTTCAAATATTGTACCAAGAGAAGATGTGATATACAGTGGTCTGTAATCGGAGGGGTCAGTGGAACTTCCTTTCATCGAAATTGGGTGGATACTGGCTTCTTTCCAAGAATTAGAGAATAAAGAAGTACGTATACGTAGTCTCAATAACTGAGAACAGAAGCAAGTAATGAGGAGCACTTTTTCAAAACCATTTGAGGAATTCCATTGGGTCTGGACCTTTGTTGGTTGGTAAATTGTCTAGGATAGATTTTACGTATCTAGTCTGTATCTTAAGTGGAGCAATTTCGAGAGAGTCAAGTTCAGGTACTGGGACGTTCTGGCTGACTTCCTGTAATGTATAATTTCTGGCAAATGTACTGCAAGGATATTCGCTTTACCACGTGGGTCTTTTGTAATGTTACTGTCTGAAGATTGTAGTCGGGGAATGGGTGATGACTTGTTAAAATTACTATAGAAAGAGATGAGAGTTGACCAGGATATTCTATTGTCATTAGGGTTGTTCAGTAGTTTGGATGCTTGCATGTGAAGAAAGTTTGACTTAGCGAGATTTATTACAGCTTTTGCATGGTTTCTAGAAATTTAAATTGAGTGATCCAGATGTGTTTGATTTTAAGTAAGAGTTAGATGCTAATGACTTTTGGGTCGTTGCTCTGGCAAAATTACTATCAAACTATTTTGGGGAGTCCGATCTTTTAGTGAACTGTTGACTGGGTATGAACAATTCAATACCAGCTTGTATTAAGCCATTACTGTGGGACTGGGTAGAAATGATGTCACTGGAGAAGAAAGACTGCCATGGAATATCAGCAAGATAATTTCTAAATCCATCCCAGGCTGCACTATCAAAGTGCCATCTGATTACTATGACAGGTTCAGAACGGCAGGGTTTGGGGGAACTGACCAATGCAGCTTTGATGAGATTGTGGTCTGAGGATCCAAGAGGTGACAGTACGTCTGTCCTGTATTGATCAGGATTATTTATCAGAAATAGGTTCAAGAGATAGGCATTATGGTCAGGATTACCTGGTGTTCTGATGGTTGTTTTACCAATTGCGTGAGATTAAACGATTTTGCAAACACTTTGCATTCTGGACCACTATCGTCAGTCCTCGCAGAATGCAATAACCATTCTACATTATGGACGTTAAAATAACCCAAAATTGTAATTTCAGTGGTAAGGATGAGGTTAAAGTTAGACAACAGTGTGAATATGGAGTGAAATATGCATGATTCTGAAGAAGCATTGGTTTTGAAGAAGCATTGGGGGAGCAATAAACTATACAAATTTATTTGGTAATATTTAGATAATTTTGTTTATATAGTGAATATTCAAAGTTAGCTGAAGTGAAGTTCAAAATAGTGTCAACTGCAAATTCTGATTTGATATAACAACAGGTGCCACCCTTATTTCGGAATTCGGTGAGGAGATAGTAACCAGGAAACAAAATGGGGATATGTCAGTAGAGGGTGAGATTTGGGTTTCTGTGAGGATCAGAGCTAGAGGGGATATTGATTGGAGGAAAAAGTGAATGGAATTCGGATTGGTACTAAGACCACGGATATTAATGAAATTTAAGGCCGAACCTGTGCTTCTCTACTGACGGGCATGAACAGTATTTGCGACAACCGCTGCTGGCATAGTCGCTTGCTTGTGACCAGGAGGACTTTGCGCCGCCAGCCCTACCCTGCGGGTTGTGGCAATCCGAGATGCCACCGAATGTGGTGATAATAATACAGCAGCCATTGCTGAGGGGGGATGGAAATGCTAAAGGGCATTGGAAATGGAAGATGTGATATGTAATGTGCGTGTAGTGTGGTGTAAACTGTTGAAGGTAGAGGTATTATGAGAGTATGCTGGCTTCCTGTGTGTTAATGAAAACACTGAAAATATTCAGCAAAGGGAGATGGTCAGGAACATGTCCTGGGGCTGGTTAAACGAGAGCTCCAGCTTTCCATGTCACCAGCTTGCCATCCACCTCGGGAGTAATGCTCTGTTCGACTGGTGCTACATAAACTTACATAAAGCTGTCCTTCTACTACAGAAGACAAGGGCTGCTGTATGTACTAAGGTAGTCTATTTCTCAGTCTTTTGTACCAACATGTGTGACTGTACAGACCAATTCTGGATCTGCAAACTTTGCCACCCAGTTGGCATGACAGGTCCAGGTTTGCTGGAGAACTCAGTTTTGGTTGTGACTCCATTGTCTATGCATGTCTTTGGCCAGGTTCCGAGCTTCTTCGAGATTAATGGTTCCTGTGCTGCAGACACTTTCCATTGTTTTCTGTCAGAGACATTAGTTTCAAGATCTTTTGGTATGATCTTGCATCTCTTCAGAGTTGTCCATATATAATCTTTTTTTTCTGTCTCCCTAGGTTGCAGTTAGCTGCAGAGAGTTGGCCATACAGAACCTGGCAGGAAAACTGGTGCTCAAGCATGCAGAACACGTGTCTGACATATGTCTGCTGTTTTTAGCCGGCATGGTTTCTATGGTGGTTGATTTTGCCTCCTGGAGAATTTGTGAGTGAGGGATTTTATCCTTCCATGTGAGTCCTAGGATGTGCTGTAAACATTGGATGTGGAAAGACTGAAGCTGTTTGATGTGACGCTGGTAAATAGTCAGGATTCAGCACCGTATAAGAGGGTGGAGAGGCATATAGCTGCATATACTGGTCTCGATTCTCAAGTTAGTGTTTTCAAAGACTCTGGACCTGAGGCGCCCAAAAGAGACTGAGACATGGTTGACTCATGCAAGGACTTCTGCATCAATGTTACGCGTGTCTGTGAGCATACTTTCAAGGTAGATAAAATTCTCCATCTGTTTTACAGTTTCGCCATATCTGAAATGCAAGAGGATTTGCTGCACTGCTTCTGTGAGATATTATTTCACTTTTATTGCTATTTCTGAGGAACCCCAATGCATAGTATAGGATGGAAATGATGGTGAGAGACTGTTGTAGGCCTTCTGGGGTATGTGCAAGGACAGCACAGTAATCAGTGTACTGTAACTCTAAGAAATCTGCTGTTTCAGTCTTTGATTGTGCTTGCAGATATCCGAGATAAAATAAGTTACCGTGTAGACAGAACTGATTTTCATTCCATCATCAGGGTTCACCTACTGGTGACTTAAAAGGGTTGAAAATCACAGCAACAAACACACATCCTTGCTTTATGTCCATATGCATATTGAGGGGTTCAGATTTCCCCCCCACCTATGGACACATGAGCATTCATGTGGTCATGCTGGCTCTTAAGGATGGTAAGAAATTTGTTTCGACCTCCAAATTTTGAAAGATCATTCCATGAAAGTTCTGTTGAGTGTCAAATGCCTTTGCAACATAAGTGAATGCAATATACAAGTCACGGTTCAGCTCGTGGCATTTCTCTTGTGTCTCTCGGGCAAGAAAGATCATATCACAGGTACTTCGTTCCTTCCAAAATCTACATTGTGTTTCAGGATTTGTTTTGTTAGTCTGGATAACATTATCTTGGCTAGTACTTTACTAGCATTCACAAGGAGGGAGATAACTCTACTCTTGTCACGATTTGAGCTGTCCCCTTTCTTCTTGTAAATGGTTACAGCATCAGAATTTAGCCATTTAGGTGGAATTTGATCTTAGTTCCAGATAGTCCGTGTGAGATCGTGGATGTGCTGGTGAAGTAACTGGCAACCCTGTTTAATAACTTCAGATGTTATGCCATCAGGGTCAGGGCTTTGATTGATTGATTGTTTGATTGATTTATTTATTTTCGGGATCAAATGGCCTGAAGAGTTTCTGCAAGTGTAGGTGGGATATCGAGATCTGCCTTTTGTGGAGCATTTGGGATGTTATCAAGGATACTCTGCTCCACCAGGTTTCTTCGATTCAGCAAGGTATTGAAGTGTTGCACCCATCTTTCTAGGATTGCTTGCTTGTCTTTCAAGATGTATCCTTTGGCTGATCGAACAGTGTTTGTGTTTGGTTAGGCTGCTTTCACACGAGCGGTTTCTGCCGTGGCAGTGCATGCTGCGCAGTTTAGATATACATTGAGTCCAATGGGACCATTCACATGAGGCGGGAGTGGCAAAATAGCTGCGGTGGCAGCCGCCACCTACTGCCTGGATCACTAAACCACGGCGGCAATAAAGCAGTCGGGCGGGATGGAAGGCCACACGTTGCTGTGGGTCTGTTCACTCGAGCGGTTTTGCCCACTTCGCCAGTTAGTTTTCAGCTGTGGGACAGAAAACACCCAACCAACTCCTCTGCAGTATCAATAGCTGGCATGTACTATAATCGTGCAAATATTTATTTATTTATTTATTTTCATAACTTGATACTGAAAATGTACTAGTGTATATAATTACAGACTTACTAACCCTGTAGCTCTGTGTTTTACGAACACCGACAACTTTCATTTGCAGAACTGTGTCATGAAATCAGCAACTTTCAGGTCTTCAGAGTGTAAAATGCACCCTGTAGGAGTTGACTACAGTTCTGGGGATGGATCCAGAATTTTGTTTGTTTGTTTGTTTGTTTGTTTTTTCATTACCTTGTTCATTAAATAAACACACAAGTCTCTTCCTCACGTCCTCCGTGATGAAGAGACACTAGTAGTCTGACACGCAGCGGCTAAAACCGCCTATGTGAAGGGCTGACCAAAAGCTCACATCCAAACGAGCGGGTAAAACCGCCATGGCAGAAACCTCTCATGTGAAAGCACCCTTAGCCCATAGATGGTTTTGATGGACTTGTAGAACCCATGTTGGTCATTAATACAGTCAGTCTTTGCAGTTCTTTTGCTTGCTCAGTCCACCATTTGTTCTCCATGCCATGCAGTTTTCTCTGGGTTTCTCTCCTGAGATTCTGGAATGCAGTTTTTAGGGTTATGTTGTTATGTGCTTTATTTTTTATTGCAAGAGGGTTATGTTTGCCCTCAGTGTTTTCATTAAATCACTCTTTATGGTGGTGAATGGAGAAGCCAAGGGTTACTTCTCAATCCTTCAGAACAGTCTTAATATTCAACCACTATGAGTCAAGGTTTGTTGCATTGTTGTTTGGATCAACTGGTGGACACTGAGAGAGTTTGTCTGTAATGGTGTTGTGGAAGGCGTTAAAAGTTGCCACATCCAGTATGCTACTACAGTTAAGTTTCTTGATGGATGGTCTGCAGTGCATTTGTGGGCATATGAAGAGCTACCGTTTGGTGACTGTAAGGTTATGGTCTGAGAACGCTGAGCTCCTCTCCTAGTTCAGGTTATAAGAAATTGTTTTTGATCTCGCAGCCTTACAGTGACATAGTTTAGTGGTGTCAAACTCAATCCTCCCAAGGACCACACTTCAGCTCTGTTGATTGTCTGAGGGCCAAGTCTACCTAACCTTATCGAAATCAGCGTAGGTATATGAGTACATAGTGAAGTGAGATATATAGCCTATATTATTAAAACACAAACATGGTTTACACCTCAAAGTTTTAGTTTATAACATATTTTCAGCTTCACCTCCAATCCACATTGTTTCCGAGATAAAAAAATAATAGTTCCTAGTAGGAGAGGCCTGTTTATTTTATTACCTTTTGTGACACTATCAACACAGCCCCCCACCTCTTCTTCCACATCTGACCCCCTCCACCACCTTAAGCGGCGACTATCCCACCTTCAGAATAACCTGGACCTTCGACCCCACACCGCCTCTAACCCCTACAATCCGGGCAACACTGTCATGATAGCACAGCTCCATACCCCCCACAAGCTCGCACCATGGTTCACGGGACCCTTTACCATCACCCACGTCCCCAACCCTTACCAAGTGACGGTTGAATATCACGGCACCCCTCACACTCTCAGAAACCGTCGCATACTCCCATTTTGCGCCCCCGCACCCCGCCCCACCTGCTGCCCCTGCTCCGTTTCCCACTACCTCATATGACTGATACATCTCCCCCTCGCTATCTCTCTCCTCCTCCCCTGCCGCCTCCACCTCACCCCCTGTCAAGCCGCCTCACACCTCACCTGAAGTTTCACCAACACCACCAAGCCCAGACCTCTCCCCCACCCCCTCGCCACCTGCCGCCCCATCCCCCACATCTAGCACCACATGTCCCACCCACATGCCTGCACCCCCTCCAATCGCCACACCCCTGTCCCAACCATCGGCCACAACCACCCCTCACCTGTCTCTCTCTCCCGCCCCTCACCCCCTCCTGCCCCATCCCGCACACCTGACCCCGCCTGCACCACCCACACACCCACAACACCAACACCCACCAGGCCTACACCCTGCCCAGCGCCCAGTGCCACCCCCAACCCCGCCGCCACACGTCTGCCCCCGCACACCCCACCCACCTCCCAAACACGCCGACACCAGATGCCCACATCACCTCCCACACCCACCCTTAAAACAACCATCATACGTTCCGGCTGCCTCTCCCGCCCATCTGCCCGATACATCAACACTTCCACACCACCCACCTCACTGCAAAATCACACTCCACCTCCTACCCTAAATCATCTTACACCCATGCTGCACCAAACACAAATCCCAGCCACCTACACTCCCCAGTGACTTCATGCCGCATCACTCCGGCATAAAACTCCACACTTGTCAGCCATCTCCAGCATTCAGTATAGCTCTCTACAGCAGACAACACCTACCACCATGAGGATTCACCAAGCCATATGGGTGCCACCCTTCGGATGCAAACACCTAGTCCATGGACCCCTCCACCTCCTACGACTCCTCTACGCCTTCACCAACCCATCCACCCTCTTCATCACCTGCTGCACCCAGCTGGATGAAAACCCCTCCATCACAGCCTGGCATGCCCTCATCCAAACACCTGCAGCCAATGTACCACATCTACGACACCAAAGTCTACAACCTCCAGTCACAGGGACGTGACTTTATCCCTGAAGACGTTGGTAAAATGCCGAATAGTTTTGCTGAGGGCATCTCAGCACCCCCAGAAGGAGCCTATGGAGGGACAAACAGAGCGCGACCTGACTCCGGGTGACAGGGACGTAAGTCCGCCCGGCCCATGCGCCCCTGCGATCTGGACTCACCCACCGCCACTATAGCAGGAAAAAGAGACTACATTCCGGGCGCGCTGACCACCGACAGGATCGGGATAGAGTTATTACTCTAGCTCCAGGCAGCACCCCTGAGACGGCCAGTAGCCGCCCAACCCTCCTTCAGGAGATGGCCGGTAGCCTTCCAACCCTTCTACAGGAGACAGCCGGTAGCCACTCTGGAGGTAATCAGGAGACAGCCAGTAGTCGCTTCCACCTTCGTCAGGAGACGGCCAGAAGCCGCTCTGATGGTGCCCTATGAGAGACGGCTGGTAGCTGCTTGACCCTCCTACAGGAGATGGCCAGTAGCCGCTCTCGCCTTCGTCAGGAGACGGCCAGTAGCCACTCTGAAGGTGCCCTACAAGAGACGGCCGGTAGCCACTCGACCCTCCTGCAAGAGATGGCTGGTAGCTGCTCTGGGGATAATCAGGAAATGGCCAGTAGCCACTCCCGCCTTCGTCATGAGACAGCTGGTAGCTGCTCTGAAGGTGCCCTAGAGACGGCCGGTAGCCACTCAACCCTCCTACAGGAGACGGCTGGTAGCTGCTCCTGCCTTTGTCAGGAGATGGCCAGTAACCACTCCAAAGATGCCCTCGAGTTGATCTGCAGCCACTTCCCCGCAGAGGCCACAGCCAGTAGCTGCTCCTCTGTCAGGTGCTGTCTCCCCTCCACAAGACTACTACCCAGAGGGAGGTCCCAGCCTTGTGGACTGCTGGAGAGGCCCTGTGACCCCCACCGGGCTCTTCTTTCTACAGCCGGTCTCTGAGGGGCCTCACCTGACGGACCTCAGTGGAGGCTGACACCTCAGCCAGCTCCTGACGGCGTCACCGACCACTGGAGACCGCAGCCCGCAGGACCTCGAGACTGTCCCCAGGACTCCTGGGCGGGACATCCCCACATCTCGACACCGGAGACCCTCGTCCTCCGTCAGGCCCCTGAGTGAACGATTAAGGCAGCTGTTCGGCCCCAGTCCAGAGGGCCAGGCTCCAGCCCCAAGCCCTGACAGTGCGGGGCCCTTCGCCACACACAGCCCCAGATGAGAGAGGACACCCCTACATGTGATCCCGTGGCCCCTGAATGCGGGCTAAGCTGTTCCCCGCCGCCCTTTTCCTGGCTGCTACCACGCCCAGTCTCAATAGTGAATGACAGTGAAAGTACAGTGATAGTGATAGTGATACAGTGAAGTGAGGGCTGAGCAGTGAGCTACTAAAAACACGGGAAGTCAGAAATAAAATCTGTCAGTGTTAATGTAAAAGAAAGATAACCGCGAGACAGTGAAAGCGGCAGAGCAGGGAATAAAGTGTCTGCCTGAGTGAACATAATTCCATCACAGTGACGTAGCCTCACGCTAGGACCAATCGGGGCTCCCAGAACCAAAGTAATGATTAACAGTGTAACAGTGAAGTCAAGCAGACAGCCCAACAGTGATAACAGTGCCTCAGCCCCAGTGAAAGTGAACTCTGCCTAAACAGATTAAAGTCTAGACTTCCCACGAGCGACTGATTGATTTCTCGGCCCTAGGACTCCTGGTATTAACTAACGTGCAATTCACTTGGTGCCTGATCTTGTCTCGAATAGTATCCTGCTTGATACTACTCTCCACAATCTAGACATAAGGTTTATAATTGCCCGAAAAATTACTCTTGTGATATCTGCCCGTTCCACTTGTAGAATTTGACAATACACTTGTAAGGTTGTTGTCTTGAGTTTTTGTGTCCTGCCTCTCTCTTATTTGTCTAAGCTCCGGTCTAGAAAGAGAACCCAGCTACACACTAGGCGTTGCGGGGACGGGAAGCCGACCCTAAAACACCTAGCATTACACACACAGTAAGGAATGCATCACAAGAACGAGACCTCAAACGTTTCTGTATCTAGCGGCTGCTGGTAGTGACAAGGGGTGGAGAAAAGAATGACAACTGGAATAAAACGAGTGGGAAGGAGACGGGGAGGGTGAGAATGGGACTAGAACAGGAAGGAATATTGATAATTAGCTTTGGATACAGTTAGTTTTCCTAATGTACTGCGAGCAGTTGAGAACAGGACGGGCTTGATTTAGTAAACAGTCAAGAGAGAATTGCGATGCACCAGTCGGGTTAGTGCCGTGGATAAATGAATGAAGGTAGAGAGGGTGGGGAAAGGAGAAAGTGGAGAGGCATGAAAGTGAGTGCAGGGTAGGAGGGAGAGAGATAGGTGGGGGGACATCAGGAGGAGAAAGGGGGAGAGAGGGGAGGGAAATTTAGACACGGTTATAATGAGGAATGTCAGAATATTACACGCGTACTTCGTTCCATAACATTCTTCTGTCAACTCTTGCACATTTTTTAGACTAAATACGGTATGCAGAATATTGTACTCTAGGCAATATATAGTACCACTTCTTAAAAACACGTCTTTAAAGTGTATAAAAGTCTATGTGGCAACTAGTCCAAATACATTGTTGCCAGATAAAAGGACTCACATCACACGAATTTATGCTGACGACTGTACCTAAGTTGGTGAAACATGTTAGGCTGCCATTTTATGGTAAACTTAGTTATGGGTATCGTAAGCTAGTTCTGACCATCGTAAGAAATAGTTTCCCTGCTGTAAATTTTAGAATTATATTTACCAACGAGTTCGGAATAGGAACTTTTTTCAACTTCAAGGATCGTGTGCCGGACCCTCTGTGCTCGAACATTGTTCATAAGTTCACTTGTCCTAGTTGTCAGGCTAAGTATGTGGGGTGCTCTGATAGGGCATTCCGAATACGAGTATTCGAGCACACTGAGAAAACTTACAGGTCTGGGAAGTTTTTGTGTAAGATGTCCTTCTCTGCTTTTAGGGATCATTCACTGAACAGTGATCACCCTTTCACACTGAATGATTTTTTAATTATTGGTAGGTTTGGGACTTACGGAGATGCATTACTGGGAGAAACATTGTTAATTAAAAAGCTTGATCCGGAATTAAATCTTATAAACAGTACTTAGTGGTTTGATAGGGTCTCTGTTCTGCTTCGGTGTTCATTAGTCATTGTTTCGATGCCGATGTCTGACCTGTCATTTGATGTCATTGTACCAGTTCCTTATGAGCTCAATTCAGTATAGGACTCTAGTTCAGTCAGCTTAGTGTTTTGGGGATTTTACTACCGATTGGTGAGTTTTATGTTTGTGCATTGCTTTTGCTTATTAATTTCATATATGTGCATTTTCGCTGTAGTTTTCTTTTCTTTATCTATACTATAGGAAGACTATAGGTTTGATAAGTTTGGTGTATGTTAATTTATAATTTTTGTTCATGTTCGTCATGTTAATGATGTGTGAGACATATATGTAGAAAATGGTGAACTTCAGATCCATAACTGTTGTAGTTTAAGGAGTATTGCCTTTGGTAGGATCCCACATATGTACAGCTCCGTTCAGAAGTTCGTACTACACCCAAAGTGGAAGGCTCAAGCCTCGGTCCGCTCTTTCTGGACGACATGTTTATACCCCGAACCTCTCGCCACCACAGACAGAGCAGCAAGTACCGGAACAGTTTCGGTCACACGACGAATGCGAAATTTGAGATGAAACAGATATTTATATAGATATTGGCAAGTATTATTACCTATTAAGGAAGGAAATACGTGGAGCGGTTGTGATGAAAATATATATACAAATAACAAGTTAGAGGGAAAGGAAGATGTCTGATATGAATCAATAAGTGATTTGTGAGCTGACTATTCTCCCACTGAAACGCGCACACACACACGCACACACACACACGCACACATGCACACACAAACGCACACACACACACACACATGCACACACAAACGCACACACACACACACACACGCACACACACACACGCACACACACACACACACACGCGCGTGCACACACACACACACACACACACACACACACACACACACACACACACACACACAAACGTAAACACAAACACACAAGAACAATAACAATAACAACAACAGCCACCATCACGACCGTCTCTGCCACCTACCACCACCCACCACCACCACCGTCACCCACCAACACCCACAATCCACCACCACCGCCGCCGCCGCGACCACCGACCACCACCACCGACGCATTAACAAGTCGCATATGGAGGTAAAGACACTGAAATAGTTTACTTCCTCCGTCCTGTTTGTGTGGGAAGGCCAAGGAACACATTATATTTATTACGTGTGAGTGATCTTGCCTCGCGTAGGCGGTGGAAAATATATAAGGATAATTATAGATGTTTTCAAACAAAAATAGACAATTTCATTTTTTCTGTTTTTTTAGTCTATATATATATATATATATATATATATATATATATATATATATACTGTATATATATATATATGAGCCCCTGTAGTACAGTGGTAAAATGTGCGTTTTCGTACACTGAAGAACGAGGGTTCGCGCCCCGCCAGGGTAATAAACTTTGGGAGCGTTCTTCTGGCCACGTACTGCATTGGCGGACACAAGGGGTGCTGTGGTTGAACCAGTGTCACATACTAAAGTATGCTTGCACCTAGACGGCTTGCGCGGGCCGATTACACTTGGTTTACAGACTACACACACATCCAAAGCCACTCCAACACAACAATTACACTTACAAGCACTTCTCACCCTACATACAATCTCTGTTAGACAGCCTAAGCCACTTTTTAGAGATACATTGGCTGTATCGTCCCCACTTCGGTAGGGATAGGCCGGTCCTGCAGTGGACACTCATACGGCTGATGAGATAAGATAATTATATATATATATATATATATATATATATATATATATATATTGTATCTATAGCTGTCTATCTATATTATATCTATATCTATCTATATTATGTCCATAGCTGTCCATGTATACCGTATCTATCTGCAGTCTATCATATCTATATCTTTATTATATCTATCTATGTATATTACACCTATCTATCTACATCTGTCTATTATATCTATCTGTACTATATCTATTTTTCTAATATCTATCTCTCTATCTCTATCTATTTTATTTCCATCTCTTATATCTTTTTATCTATCTATCTATTAGATCTATCTATTGGATCGATTATATCGATCTTTCTATTGTATCTCTATTATATCGATCTTTCTATTGTATCTATTATATCTATCTATCTATATATACATATCCTTAATATAATGATAACAGTTGCCTAACTTTTCACATCAATATCGGGTCCAGCTTCCCTCTCTCTCAATCACTGCTTTGCAACATGTCAGGCATGGAGCTTACAAGGCCGCGGATGAAGTCATGTTGCGCCGGCAAAGGTCCCACTGGGCGTTTACGTGGTTGAGGAGTTCATTTCTTGTCCTCTCGTCTCCTGGCTGCCAGGTATTAACCATTTCAGCCCAAACGTGTTCTATTACATTTAGATCAGCCCCTTTGGCGAGCCAGTCTAAGAGCTGAAGTGTGTCTTATCTCTGAAACCACTGCTGTACTACACGTGCTGTGTGGATGGGGCATCGGTCATGCATGAAAATAATAGGTCCATCTGGGAACGGAAATCCCTTTGCGCGTCAAGATGGCAGGAAACGTTCCTCCAGGATATGGACATACTGGTCAGCAGTATAACGCCCCTCATTGCTGGACAAGTCACCCAGGCCATGTAGGATCAGGTATCCCCAGATGTTATAGGTAACGTGACCCGATCGTGCCTCATCACAAATGTTGACCCTCTTGTATCTGCATGTTAAATATATATTTACTTTTTTTTTTTTTAAATTACTGCAGCCATGAGACAGAATACTATACTCGGTTCCACGGAGTCTGACGCACTGATTTTGCCAGCCGAGGACAGGTGGATCTGGTAACACTGCGCGACGTACTCGGGCGGTGATTGGTGGATTTCCGTTGTTTGAACGTGCTCCAAAATGACTTTGTATTTCAACCAAGGCCCTCATTGATTTGTAAGATACCGGATTATACAGATACCAATTAAAGCAACGATATCTTTAATGATAAATATGTGTCTTTTAAATTACTAGAGATAAACCTGAACGACAATGATAAAAAATAAGGAAAGTCGCGACTGAACGCATGCGGACAAGTCAGCAACTGTGGCGGGAATTCAGACATTCATAGCAAGGTGGACCCGAGGTCCTGTGAAGGCACGAATGTTTTTCCCACCACTACTACACAGTGTCACAGTCTACAGTCTTCACTATGCCCTTCATTATCTCATCTACTAATATACAACTTTACCCTAGGTATGCTTAGTTTAGCTTCGAATAATTATGATTTGTGTAAGCACACACACACACACACACACACAACCTCACTGGGGTCAATACATGCTATTCTATTCTCAATACATATAGCGTACATACATATTTTCATTACCTTCATAGGTAACAGTAGCTTTAAAAATCTGCATTTGTTTGTATTCATAGATTCAGTAGAATTATTTCTTACATGAATAAGTTGGGTGTTTGATTTTCCCAAACATTTTTGTATCACAAGAGACAGACATACAGAAGGACACCCTATCCCTGGTCACAGTGCATCCTCAAGCATGTATCTCTGCCCCCTCGACAAAGAGCCGGGAAAGTAATGGATTACATCATTATAGAATGAACCGAATTTATGTTAATGGTGGAAGAAAGGAAAATAAGATAAAACCAAACTCCATGAGAAAATAATAGTTGAACTATGCTGCTATAATAAAACCGCGTGCAGTGTGAACGAAATCATAATCAAATGAATTTAAATCACTCGCTGACTGTTGTCCGCATGCATTCAGTCGCGACTTTACTTACTTTTTGTTATCATTGTCGTCCAGGTTTATCTCAAGTAATTTAAGAGGAACATATTTATCATTAAAGATTTCATTGCTTTAATTTGTATCTGTATAATCCGGTATCTTACAAATCAATGAGGGCCTTGGTTGGAATACAAAGTCATTTTGGAGCACATTCAAACACAACGGAAATCCACGAATCACCGCCCGAGTACGTCGCGCAGTGTTACCAGATCCACCTGTCCTCGGCTGGCAAAATCAGTGCGTCAGACTCCGTGGAACCGAGTATAGGTGATGACATGTCCCCCTAACCTTATATTCTTTAGTACTGAGTATGGAAGTTAAGAAGTCACTGCATGATAGTATTGTGATCCCTACCCTGACGTATGGAAGCGAGGCATGGACCTTGCAAGAGGGGAATAAGTCAAGAGTGAGAGCAGTGGAAATGAGTTACTTGAGAGGAGCATGTGGAGTGACGTGGAGGGACAGGTTGATGAATGAAGAAATGAAGGAACGTTGTGGGGTGGACGTGGATGTGGATGAGAAGATTAGGAGAAATACACTGAGGTGGTTTGGACATTTGAAGAGAATGGAGAATGAAAGACTGACTAAGAGGGTGTATGTAGGTGAGGTGGAGGGAGGGAGAGGGAGAGGTAGACCGAGGATGAGGTGGAGGGATGGAGTTGAGAGGTATATGAGGGAGGGGGAGGTGAGTTGGGGGGAGGGTAGTCAAATGGTGGGTGACAGAGCGACTTGGAGGCTTTTTGTCTGCGGCCACCCTTTGCGGGATTAGGGCGTCGGGCTATAGATAGATAACTAGATAGATCACATTTTTTTGTTGGCACTGTCTTTATACAAAGAAAACAGAGGCAAAGAGTAGGAGGAATCATATCTTTTTTCAGGACAATATGAACAGAATAAGACCACAATAAGGGATCCTGATTATTTTAGATGCCTGGTCATATTGCCTTAAAAGACTGGAAATCAAGGATGTATGCAGACTGCGGAAGACAGCTTCAGTATTGACCTATTCCATACGTAAAAGTCTGAATATCGGTTAATCACTGTAACAGAGTGATAGAAAACAGATGACTGCAACGAAGACAGAGCCTGGAGGGGGGCAATAAGAGTACGGAATTTTATCAACAATAAAAATGGTAATATCATATACCTGGTGTTGTTTCCCCTCCAGCAGTGAACCCTACCATGAGAGGTGAAGGAGCAACACTTCTCATCCGTGAAGATGACTCGCGACCAAAAGTCTAGGTTCTCCTGGAAGTAGCGTTGAACAAAGGCTAACCTCCCCTCTCTGTGTTGTTGTGCCAGGCGTTCCTTCATTGCTGGAATTCTATGGTGTATACCAGCGTCATGCAGCCTTCGCCTGACAGTCAGCGCAGACACATCTAACTGAAGACTGTCCCTTATGGGCACCGCGTTCGGTAGGGGAGTTGGCTCTGCTGCCGCGACAATAACAGAATCTTCAGCCTGGGTGGCTTCGAGGGGCTCCCGTCCTTTCTAACATGCACGTATTCTATTCTATCTATCTATTGCCAGAAGCCTCAATCCCTTTCGGGGTGGCCACAAACAAATCGCCTCCACGTCACCCTGTCCCTCGCCATTTCACTGCCCTGCTCCCAACTCACACATCCCTCTCTCATATACCTCTCCACCCCATCCCTCCATCTCATCCTCGGCCTCCCCCTCCCTCTCCCCCCTTCCACCTCAGTCACATACACTCTCTTCGTCAGTCTTTCACCCTCCATCCTCTCCACATGGCCAAACCACCTCAGTGTATGAAAGTATTCGCTATTAGTAAATATGGCGCTAATACAAATCAATGCCGAAAATCTAGTTTGGAATAACATTACGAGTATGCATACTTGTGTTAAAATAAATTATATATGAAAATATTGTTACAAGGGCAACTGTTGTACTAAACAAACTACTGCCTATAAAGCTAGTGGCGTAGCGAGACTAAATGCAGCTTAAGGCCAGATATCCTGGTTTGACCCTATCACTGCACGGGACAGCCCTGCAGAGGCGATTGCTTGACTGTGGTTCATGGTTCTGCTTGGCCAGACAGACCAGGGTTACACAACAACAACAACAACAACAACAACAGCTATACATCAAGAGATGGGAACTGAAGTCTCGTTCTTAGAATGACTAGGACTGATTTGTATGTGACCGTCATAGATCAAAACCCTGTCAGTTCCTTCCAATGAAACGTAAACACACAAATATCTATTCCATTTAGATGCCTGGACACACTGTGTTTGAAATAATGGGGCACTGTGCATTGGAAGAAGACATGCTAAGACATTCCAAAAAATAAAGTCGTATACAAGAAAGACAGATTACTAGTTAACAGTTGCATTGCAGAGTGGGTGGGAGGATGGGGCAAGGCTGGTGCCTCGTTTCAGTCATAATGGGGGAGAGATGGAAGCAGAGAATTCAGATGAACAGTGGTGTGTGTGTGTGTGTGTGTGTGTGTGTGGAGAGAGAGAGAGAGAGAGACCGACGGTTATGTAGTTATGTATGGCTACTTCATCATAAAACATATCATTTCCATTATTCCTTAGACTCCACCAATCGTCTTCATCTGGTTTTGAGTATGAATATGAGTTTTAACTGTTCTGATATTTCTTAAATGTTTGAATATTTTGACTACATACAAATAATTTTTAGCTGCTTGTATTTTCTTTGAAGCGGTAGAACAGGTCATAGATACTGAGCTAAGGTGGTTAGCTGAAATAATGCCCGTGTCTAGGGAGTAAGACATGTGATAGCTCACTAGCTCGCCTAATCACACTGGTTCATAGCCGAACTTCTTATATTCTGTTATGTGCATTTCTACTATTAGTACTGTACTATATTTTTTAAGGCACGCGAATATAAACATAATTTCATCATTTAATCAGCAGTAAGATTGACTGATACCTACGAGTATGAAAATAAAATTCTCATTTCATTTAACAGTCGGTGAGCGAATGACACTGCTTTGATACAAGTTAAATTCTGGTTGCTCGTGGGAGGTTCGAAACTGTAACCTGTCGTCTGGGAAGGAGGGGCCGAGACTAGCGCCTTCCACATTGGGTGTAGTACGAATTTCTGAACGGAGCTGTACACCTCTGGACAGAAATTCGTGGCACAGGGTAATCTGCCACCAGAGGTCAGGTTAATCGCTCACGTCTACCCCCCTAAATCCCCCTCCTTACTCCCACCAAAACACTGATTCGTTAGACTGATGGATCGGAGATATTAAGCTTCGCTCACTCTCACGTCTTGTCACATGTTATGGTACTTTTATTTGTTCTACTATTACGTGTATTATCCAGTGCATAGATCCATCTTTAGTTCCATAAGAAATGATTATATTGAAGTTTTAGCGGATTACAATACAATGACTCTAATTTATTGAATTTGGCTTCGAAATATTTATCCAACGTTTTCTAAGCGATAGACTAAAATCCAAGTAACAGTTAAAAGTTATATGGCCAGATAAGTCCCTCTCCTGCCTTGTCATCTGGACAGCCACATATGCACCCACCTACTCATCCACCTACCCACTCTACCCATTCAACACAACCTACCGACCTCATACCGGCCACCCACCCAGCCCATCGATCCCTGCTATCCACCCTGCTACGCCACGAATGCCACACACGAAGCTCACCCAACAATGCCAGGCAACTAATTTACTCATTCACCTCTCCACCCTGAACCCATCCAGCCAACCAACCTAACTGCCCACTTAGATCATCCCGACCACGCAATCATCTCACCCACCCTGGCTACCAACGGTGGCCACCCACCCTGACGACCCACTGTCCACACATCCCAACAACCAATTTTGCCCACCGACCCCTACCACCCACCCTTTCCACTCACAGATTCCACCCACGCTGCTTACCCAACAATGCCATCCATCTCATCCACCCTCACAACCCTCCAACCTTTCCCTGAACACTCCCCACCCACCTCACGCTACCCATCCATCCATCCTGCCCACCCACTCCTACCACAGACCCACCCGTCCATCCACATGCCCAACCACCCTTCTTACTCAACCCCATTCACTCCCCCGCCCCATTCAGCCATTTGAACCCGACTTATCCACCAAACTCATCCTATTCAAACCTAACTTACCGACCCCTCCCCGACCACCCACATATCCAGCCACCTACCCACCCAGCCCACCAAATGCATCCACTCACTAACCCATTTACCCCTACAATTCACCCAAGACCACTCCACACACCACACGCAACAAATGCCCCCCCCCCCTTCACCATTACCACTGTCCACCCACCCTGGCGATGCACCGAACTACCACACTCACCAACTCACCCTCATCAACTCCACCCATCCAACCAACTGACTCACACACACACACACACACACACACACACACACACACACACAAAGTGTGCGTCCACACGTGTGCTCAAGCAAGTGCTGGCAACATGTAAGCAACACAGTAACGATCACGCTGCAAACTTGTTGGGAACAGCAGCGTCCAGATCATGTTGGCAACATCATGACGAAGTTTCAGCTGCCTGGTATGGATGCACTTATCCCATCGCCTCTCCTGCAAGCGTTCGAAGCTGCACTGAAACGTATTTACATACATCTGTCCAAATACTGCTGCAAACATGTTCCCGAACATGTTGCCTGCCGCGTTGCCAATATATGTTCGAGAGCACGTGTGGACTCGCCCTAAGAGAAACAAAACACGCATAAATAGATACACACACACACACACACACACACACACACACACACACACACACACACACACACACACACACACACGGAAAGAGTAATTTACAACAACCTCACTCACTAATCATCTCACTGGTTGTTTATCCCCGAGGAAGACTGGCCCCACGTCATACGAATTACTGTTTGATGGCTGACTGTATAATCATTGAACATTATGAACAGCATCTAATAGCGAAACTGCCATAGTTATGATATTTAATATTTTACCAAAGTATTCGCTCATTAAAACTACTGCCAATTGGGTGGCATATCATGGAATCCTAATGGAAATACATCCATAATATAGCTGAATTAAAGGGATTAAGTTGGACATACGAGTCACTGTAATGTGCAAGCTTCTATTAAAATTGTACTAGACACTTCCACATCTCATCCGTCCCCTTCACCGTCCCCAAATCCTCCCTGCCCTCCTTTCCCATCCTTCCGCTTGTGTGTGTGTGTGTGTGTGTGTGTGTGTGTGTGTGCATATATCTGTTCTTACCCAATGGTTCTTACCTAATTGTATCTTTACAGGAATGAGTCAAGCTCGTACTGTCCCGTGTATTAAACCATTTTTATCATACATATCCTTGAATTTATGAATAGTTTTGACATGCGTTATTTCATTCGGTAGCGCATTCCACTGATCAATTGCCATATTTGGGAAACTGAATTTCCTTACGTCTTTCTCACTATCTATCTATCTATTGCCAGACGCTATTATCCCGTAAGGGGTGGCCATTTGACTTTGAGTTATTTGTTTTACGGGGAGGGGCACTAACCCTCCACCAACCCACTTGTTGGCACGTAGGGAGCACGTATGGTTTGGTTATATGGTTACCACCCAGCGTTGTAAACGGTTTCTTGGCTTACAGGAAACCATTTAGCTTGTCACTCAATGTAAAGCCACCCGTAAAGGAAAGAAAAGCAATAAGAAGTGACAGGCAAGATGGGAGAAATAGGAAGAGAGGAGGGCAGGCAGAGAAAAAGAATGATAAAGGCTAAGGAAGAAGTAGGCAGCACTACACCAAGTGAGTGGATGATGGTCGCCACCACCTACCACTTTCTCACCTCTTTTTTATTTTTTCTTACCTCTTTTTTTATTTTTTCAGTGTCCTCTTGCTGATGCTTCCCCATAGGTTATATACTCATTGATGTCTATTCCTTCTTTCCCTGAGATGTATTTATATAGCGTCATCATGTTTCCTCTTCCTTCTCTCTTGTACTCGTAGTATTGGTAGGTTCAGTTTTTCTAGTCTTTCTGCATAACTTAGATCCTTTAAGCTTGGTACCCATAGCAGCCCATTGTACTTTTTCAATCTTATCTGTGTGTTTTTTGAGATGAGGATTCCAGACCACTGATGCAAATTCGAGGGTTGGTCTGATGAATGAGATAATTATCTTTCTCGGCATGCCTTCGTTTATATATGTGAATGCTATACTCATATTAGCAAGCAGTGTGTGCATGTTTCGTACCTTCTCATTTATGTGGTCTGCCGGAGAAAAAGTCTACTATTGATAATCAGTCTTAGGTCCTTCTCCTTTTCTGATATGTGTAGGGTTGAACTTCCTATCTTATAATCCCGAACTGGTCCTTTTCCACTTTTACCAAACTTAATTACATGGCATTTGTCCACTTCTATTTGCCATCTATTCCTCCATTTACGAAGCTTGTTTAATACTTCTTGTAGCTGTCTGCAAGAGTCCGTTTGTAATTCTCCTTTGTATTTTTGCACCATCAGCAAACATATTTAGATAGCATCCCATTAAATGTTCCTGTCTAGCCATTATCATTAATACGAGTATATACATAACTGGTGCCATCACTTAGCCCTGTGGAACTCTGCTAGTCACTTCCCTCCATGATGAATAATTACTCCTTAGTCCTGTTCTCATTTCCCTTTTCCGAGAAAATCATGCATCCAACAGAACAGATTACCTTGGATTCCTCCTTGATGGTACAGCTTCCATAAAAGTCTTTGGTGCGGTACTCTGTCAAATGCTTCCTTAATATCAAAATAGATACCGTCCACCCACCCTTCCCTTTTCCGTAGTGTTTCCGCAACTGTTCATAGTGGCTTAATAGATTTGTAACACATGATTTTCCTTCTCTAAAACCGAATTGTCTTTCTCTTATCATATTGTATTATTGCAGTTGGTTTACGTAAATTTTTCTCATTAGTTTTTCTAATACCTTCCATACAACACTGGTCAGAGATACTGGTCTGTGGTTGGGTGTTTTCTGTTTATTACCATTCTTGAATAGGGGAACAATGTTTGTGTGTGTGTGTGTGTGTGTGTTTTGTTTGTGTCTTACTGAGTCTCTCTCTCTCTCTCTCTCTCTGTATGCGCCAATGTTCTTACCTACCTAATTGTTCTTACCTAATTGTATCTTTACAGGAATGAGTCAAGCTCGTACTGTCCCGTGTCTTAAACCATATTTATCGTACATATCCATAAATTTGTGAATTGTTTTGGCACACACTATTTCATTCGGTAGTGCATTCCATTGATCAATTGCTCTGTTTGGAAAACTAAATTTCCTTACGTCTTTATCACCTCTCTTCTTATGCAGTTCTTTGCAGTGTCCTCTTGCTGATGCTTCCCCATATGTTAAGTACAGTAATCCCGCATATTTCGCGGTAGTTACGTTCTTGTAACCCCCGCGAAAAGTCAATTCCGCGAATACTCTATTAACAATTGAAAACTTGCACTTGTGTCCACCATGCTGCCCATCACACAGTCCATGTCCATACTGATTGCGAGACAATTCGCCGTCAGACAATTCCCCGTCAAAACATGGACGATTCCCCTTCAGAACAATTCGCACCCTGGACGATTCCCCGCCATTCTATAAATATACTAATCAATACTTTCATCAATATACTTATTATTAATTAATCAATACTTTGATAACTATATTTCAGGGGGATCCAGCAGTATATGTTCAGTAGCGTAGGTTCTGGATATTATTTATTAGTTGCACCTTTAGTCAATAATTAACTTGTTTCTTCCTCGCTGTAGTCGCCTTTGAATTATATTCTAGCGTCACCCATAGCTATCTTCATTAATGAAGGCGAATTGTATTGTGTTTGTTGTGACTGCGAATTGTCCCGAAACCTCCATACTCATCCCGAAATACCTTCTTACAAGATTGAAAGCACATACTCCATTATGAAGGAAAAACGTAAACACCGTACTGTAATACACAATTATCTACACATTTATTAACAAAACAGTACAAAATAAAAAGATGCATTAACTGGTGATAGCAAACACTCGCACGGTCGTTTCTTAGCTTGTCCAGTAACACAATTTTCTCTGCTAAGGTCATAACTTGATCGTTTTGTCACTTTGGAGTTCTTACTAATTGTATTATTAGCCCTTGGTGAGGCTGGCTTACGTCCTGAGGCCATGTGGAAAGCAAGTGGGAGGCAAGAGGCTCATATCATAGTGTGGTTACAACCACAACAGCCACCTAAGGCAGTCAGGCGTGGACTGAAGAATGCGGGACAGAGAGCAGTGTTGCCATATCCAAACAACGAAATTATGCTAGGGCAATGGAAAAATTATGCTAGATTGAGCATATTTGTTCCAAGTAAAAAATGAATTATGCTAACTTGAAGCTAAATGATAAAATTCTATACATATTCGTGCAACATATTAATTATGTATTGTTTACTATGAAAATATTAAAATGAACCTACATACAGTAAGAGGATAAATATCGGTATCTTCCCATACTGCTTTTTCCCACGAAACTTACGTTTTTCTGATGGATTTTGATGTGATTCGTTCGATTTTGAGCATCGTTTCCGTCGGAAATAACGAGATTTTGAGTTATGACCCCCCCCCATCCCCCTGAAATAATGAGGGATCTTTGGGGAATCGGGGGTTATAGGGAGGGGGAAAAACACAGAAAATGGTCATTTCCGACTGAAATGAAGCTGAAAATCGAATGAATCATACCAAAATCCATCAGAAAAACCTAGGTTTCATGGGTAAAGTACAAAGCTCAAACTTATCCTAACCTAACCGAACCTAACCTAAAACCTAACCTAATCCAACCTAACCTAACCTAACCTAACCTAATCCAACCCAACCAAGCCCAAACTGAAAGTAACCAATTATTCAAACATCTTCTTACCTTAGTCCTCTCTCTCTCTCTCTGATTTGTAGCTTTTATAAAATTATTCTAAAAATATTCCATTCCATTCAAAATTATGCTAGAATGATTCTAAAACTTCTAATATGTTAAAAAATATTCCAGACTCGAAAATTTGATCAAAATTATACTAAAAGAATAAAATTATGCTAGATATGGTAACACTGGCAGAGGGGCCGCGGGAAAGGGACAGAGGGTGGCGTGAGTTTACCGCGCTACAATTGGAAGCTGCGGGAATTTCATTTTTTTTTTTTTTCTGTATATTCAAGGATATTTTTGTTGAACTTATTAATGCTAAGAAAATCCGCGAGAGGGCAAAACCGTAGACAAAAAATCCGCAAAAAATGCGGGATTACTGTAATCATTTATGTCTATTTTCTCCTTCCCTGATATGCATTTATATAGCATTATCATGTCACCTCTTTTCCTTCTCTCCTGTAGTGTTGGTAGATTCAGTTTATTTAGTCTTTCTTCGTAGCTTAGATCCCTTAAGCTTGGTATCCATCTTGTTGTGGCCCTTTGAACTTTTTCAGTCTCGTCTACTGTATGTGGTTTTTGAGATGAGGACTCCAGACTACTGATGCATATTCCAGGGTTGGTCTAATGAATGATGTTATTATCCTTCTTAGCATGTTTTCATTTATGTATGTGAATGCTATTCTCATATTTGCAAGCAGTGTATACATGTTCCGTACCTTTTCGCTGGTGTGGTCAGCCGGAGATAGTCTGTTATTGATAATCACACCTAGGTCCTTCTCTCTTTCTGATGTGTGTAGGGTTTTATTTCCTAACGTACAGTATAATCCCAATCAGGTCTTTTTCCACTTTTACCAAACTTGATTATATGACACTTATCCACATTGAATTCCATTTGCCATGTATTACTCCATTCATGAAATTTATTTAATTCTTCTTGTAGCTCTTTACAAAAGTCTGTGTTAGTAATTCTCCTTTGTATTTTTGCATCATCTGCAAACATATTTAGATAGCTTTCATTTCCAGTGTTACTGTTTATATCATTTATATACACTGACAACATGATTGATGCCAGCACTGAACCCTGTGGTACTCCACTAGTCACATCTTTCCATGATGAGTAGTTTCCCCTTAGTACTGTTCTCATTTCTCTTTTTATGAGATTTTGCATCCAACAAAACAGTTTGCCTCGAATTCCTCCTTGATGGTACAGTTTCCATAAAAGTATTTGGTGTGGTACTGTGTCAAATGCTTTCTTGAAATCTAAATAGATACTGTCCACCCATCTTTCTCTTTCCTGTATTGTGTCTGTTACTCTGTCATAGTAGCTCAACAGATTAGTAACACATGATTTTCCTTTTCTGAAACCAAACTGCCTTTCTGTTATCACACTGTGTTCTTCTACATGATTTACCCAAGCTTTTCTTGTAAGCTTTTCTAATACCTTGCTTTCAACACTGGTCGGTGATACTGGTCGGTAGTTGAGTGGATTTTGTCTGTTCCCTTTCTTGAATAAGGGGACAATATTTGCTTTCTCCCAAATATCAGGTAGTTTACCTTGACTCAAGGATTTCTTGAAAATTAAAAATAATGGTTTACTTAACTCCTTTGCACATTCTCGTAGTACCCAACATGAAATTTCATCAGGACCACTTGCTTTTCCTCTGTCTAATTTACTTAACTCCTCCTGTATTACTTTTTCTGATATTTGTATATCTGGTAGTATGTGTGGACATGCATGTTCCACATAGTCCCTCTCAAAATTTTTTCCTTCTGTAAAAACTAATTGGAAATTCTTATTTAGCGCTTCACAAATATCTTTTTCTTGTGTATAAGTGATTCCCTCGTCCGTAATGGATTGTGTTATATCTTTTACTTTGGTTTTGTTTCTCATGTAGCTGTAAAATAGCTTTGGTTGATCACTACTTTTATTTATTATATCCTCCTCAAACTGTTTTTGGGCTTCCCTCCTTATTGTTGTATAATCGTTTCTTGCCTGTTTGTAATTATTATATGCCCTTTCACTATTGTGTCTTCTATATCTATTCCACAACAAATCTCCTTTTACTTTTGATTTTTTACATTCTGTATTGAACCATTTCTGTATTTTCTTATCTGCTTCTTTGTGCTGTGGGATGTACTTCTAGACTCCTATTTCATAAAATTCACAGAATTTTTTATATACAGCATTTAAATCTTGTCCTCTAAGCTCATTTTCTCAATCAACTTCTAAGAAATACTTCTTTAGGTCTTGATAGTTTCCCTTTTTATAGTTTAGGCTCTTTTTGTAACTTTCATTGCTGTTATCTATACCATATGCTATCCTGAAGTTGTAATTTAGTACTGCATGATGGCTTCCGCCGAGTGGAGGGTGATATATTAAACTGTCAATATCATTTTCTTGCCTAGTAATTATGAGATCTAGCATTGAAGGTACAGTACATCGAGTCCTCTTTTTCTGGTGGTTTCCCTCACATGTTGCATTAGGAAAAACTCTTGCACGAGATCCAGGAGCTTTTGTTCCCAACAGCTTTCTTGGCTAATTAAATCTAGAGTATTCCAAATATATTTGTATTAAAATCTCCAGTTAGTATAATTCTTTCCGATTTCTCCTCCATTTTATGTAGTAATGCTCTTAAACTCTTAATTGTACTCTCTGCCAGGTCCTCATATTCGTCTCCTTCCCATGTGTTTGATCTGTGTGGCATGTACAAATTGGCTACAATACTTCAGATGTGTTGATCTCTACTGCAATCAGTTCTACGTGTGAGGGTATATCTAGTTTTATTTCATTGACTTTTAGATTTTTCTTAGTTAATATTATAATTCCTCCTTCTTTTAAGTTTCTGTCTCTTCTCCATATATTGTATTCCTCTAAGTTTAGTATGTCGTTGGATATCCTTGGTGTTAATTTTGTTTCAGTTAGGCATATTATATGTGGTTCATTGTCTCTGACATAATCATTCATCTCTAGTAATTTAGATACCATTCCATCCACATTTGAGTACATCAACTTTATCATCTTGTTTATATACTTGTCATCACATGTTCTACTACCTTCCTCCTTTTTATTCCCTACTGTTTGTGTACCACTTTCATACCTGCAATCCTATTACTTTGTAAAAAAAAAATGTGTTCTTCTCCTCTTCTGATCTTCCCTCATTTTTTGTTTTTGCTTCCTCCCTCTTCTCTTTCAGTAATTCCCATTCCTCTTGTGTTAGGCATCTTTTTATCCATATATTTTTGAACTCCTCTTTTTCCATAAGATTCTTTGCATTTTTTAGTATCTCCTCCACAGTGTTTACACTCTGGAAAGTTACCTTTAGAGGTGTCGTCTTGCTTTTCTCATATTTCCGTTACCTTTTTCGTTCCTCTATGTCTTTACTACAGATTTTCTCTGATACTTCTTTCAATAAGCTCATTACATTTGCCATCTCCTTTTTGTCTCTTGTGATCTTGTTTTTTACGTCTTCCTCTTCTGTACCAGTGATTACTATAGATTTGTTGATAGCTACTGAATCTCTGACTAACTTTAGATTGTTTTGGATTATTTTTTTCACTTCCTTTTTAATGCTTTTTTCCTCCAACCTTGTTTCTAAGTCTTTCTTTACTTTCACCCATACGTCATTTTTGTAGCTTTGCACAGCTTCATTCACCTGTGTTATCTTCTCAATATCACTGCTTTGGTCTATCAGACTGCTTCCTTGCCTAATTGACTCTGTATCATTTTTGAACTCTTCCATAATATTCTCGTGACTGACTACTGTACTTGCCATTTCACTCATTTTCCTCCTACGTGTACTCAATTCCACTGTTAGTTCACTGATGGTTGTGTCTTTCTTGTTGACATCCCTTCCTAGTTTTTCTATTTCTTCCTTTTGCAAGTGCATCTGCTTCTTTATTTCATCAATTTCATTCTGGAAAGCCATCTCCAGTTTGTGTACACATTCAACCAGTCTATTGTGAGTCTCTATTTCAACCAATTCTTGGTAGAAATCATCATCCTGCTTTCTACCTTTATCCCTTTTTTTTTCCAAAAGTGCTTTACTAAAGTATGTGGCCATTTTGCAATACTAAAAGCACAGACTACTTACATTTCCCGGGGCAGTTGTAGTCTAAACAAACATCAGCTGACTGAGTGCATTCTTTCGCTACTCGGTTCTCTTTTCTGTTTGAACAAGTCTTGTTTAAACTTCTTCTTCTTATTTTTTTTTAATAATAAAAAATCATTTAGTCTAACTTGGTACAGACCTTGACATATAAAGATACTAATTAAGGTAATGCCACTGGCCGTGCTGGCTCGGTATGGAGCGCTGTCGGCGGACGTCTGTTCTCCTTCGTAGCTGCTGTGTGTGTGTGTGTGTGTGTGTGTGTGTGTCTGTTTTCTTTGTGTCTTACTGAGTCAGTCTCTCTCTCTCTCTCTCTCTATGTGCCAGTGTGTGTGTGTGTGTGTGTGTGTGTGTGTTCTTACCTAATTGTTCTTACCTAATTGTATCTTGTATCTTCACAGGAATGAGTCAAGCTCGTACTGTCCCGTGTCTTAAACCATATTTATCATATATATCCTTAAAATTGTGAATTGTTTTGGCACACACTATTTCATTCGGTAGTGCATTCCATTGATCAATTGCTCTGTTTGGGAAACTGAATTTCCTTACGTCTTTATCACCTCTCCTCTTATGCAGTTCTTTGCAGTGTCCTCTTGCTGATGCTTCCCCATATGTTAAGTAATCATTTATGTCTATTTTCTCCTTCCCTGATATGCATTTATATAGCATTATCATGTCACCTCTTTTCCTTCTCTCCTGTAGTGTTGGTAGATTCAGTTTATGTAGTCTTTCTTCGTAGCTTAGATCCCTTAAGCTTGGTATCCATCTTGTTGTGGCCCTTTGAACTTTTTCAGTCTTGTCTACTGTATGTGGTTTTTGAGATGAGGACTCCAAACTACTGATGCATACCCCAGGGTTGGTCTGATGAATGATGTTATTATCCTTCTTAGCATGTCCTCATTTATGTATGTGAATGCTATTCTCATATTTGCAAGCAGTGTATAAATGTTCCGTACCTTCTCGCTGATGTGGTCAGCCGGAGATAGTCTGTTATTGATAATCACACCTAGGTCCTTCTCTCTTTCTGATGTGTGTAGGGTTTTATTTCCTAACGTATAATTCCAATCAGGTCTTTTTCCACTTTTACCAAATTTGATTTCATGACACTTGTCCACATTGAATTCCATTTGCCATGTATTACTTCATTCGTGAAGTTTTTTTAATTCTTCTTGTAGCTCTTTACAAGAGTCTGTGTTAGTAATTCTCCTTTGTATTTTTGCATCATCTGCAAACATATTTAGATAGCTTTCATTTCCAGTGTTACTGTTTATATCATTTCTATACACTAAAAACATGATTGGTGCCAGCACTGAACCCTGTGGTACTCCACTAGTCACATCTTTCCATGATGGGTAGTTCCCCTTAGTACTGTTCTCATTTCTCTTTTTATGAGAAAATTTTGCATCCAACAAAACAGTTTGCCTCGATTTCCTCCTTGATGGTACAGTTTCCATAAAAGTCTTTGGTGAGGTACTGTGTCAAATGCTTTCTTGAAATCTAAATTGATACTGTCCACCCATCCTTCTCTTTCCCCTATTGTGTCTGTTACTCTGTCGTAGTACCTCAACAGATTAGTAACACATGATTTTCCTTTTCTGAAACCAAACTGCCTTTCTGTTATCACACTATTTTCTTCTAGATGATTTACCCAAGCTTTTCTCATAAGCTTTTCTAATACCTTGCTTACAACACTGGTCAGTGATACTGGTCGGTAGTTGAGTGGATTTTGTCTATTCCCTTTCTTGAATATGAGGCCAATATTTGCTTTCTTCCAGATATCAGGTTGTTTACTTTGACTCAAGGATTTGTTGAAAATTAAAAATAATGGTCTACTTAACTCCTTTGCACATTCTCCTACTACCCAACATGAAATTTCATCAGGACCACTTGCTTTTCCTCTGTCTAATTTACTTAACTCTTCCTGTATTACTTTTTCTGATATTTGTATATCTGGTAGTATGTGTGGACATGCATGTTCCACATAGTCCCTCTCAAAATTTTTTTCTTCTGTAAAAACTAATTGGAAATTCTTATTTAGTGCTTCCCAAATACCTTTCTCTTGTGTATAGGTGATTCCCTCATCCGTAATGGATTGTATTATATCTTTTACTTTGGTTTTGCTTCTCATGTAGCTGTAAAATAGCTTTGGTTGATCACTACTTTTATTTATTATATCCTCCTCAAACTGTTTTTGGGCTTCCCTCCTTATTCTTGTATAATCGTTTCTTGCCTGTTTGTAATTATTATATGCCCTTTCACTATTGTGTCTTCTTTCTTTTGATTTTTTACATTCTGTATTGAACCATTTCTGTATTTTCTTATCTGCTTCTTTCTGCTGTGGGATGTACTTCGTGACTCCTATTTCATAAAATTCACAGAATTTTTTATATAAAGCATTTAAATCATGTCCTCTAAGCTCTTTTTCTCAATCAACTTCTAAAAAATATTTCTTTAGGTCTTGATAGTTTCCTTTTTTATAGTTTAGGCTCTTTTTGTAACTTTCATTGCTGTTAACTATGTCATATGCTATCCTGAAGTTGTAATTTAGTACTGCATGATCGCTTTTGCCGAGTGGAGGGTGATATATTAAACTGTCAATATCATTTTCTTGCCTAGTAAATATGAGATCTAGCATTGAATGTACATCGAGTCCTCTTTTTCTGGTGGTTTCCCTTACATGTTGCATTAGGAAAAACTCTTGCACGAGATCCAGGAGCTTTTGTTCCCAACAGCTTTCTTGGCTAATTATATCTAGAGTATTCCAATTTATATTTGTATTAAAATCTCCAGTTAGTATAATTCTTTCCGATTTCTCTTCCATTTTATGTAGTAATGCTCTTAAACTCTGAATTGTACTCTCTGCCAGGTCCTCATATTCGTCTCTTTCCCATGTGTTTGATCTGGATGGCATGTACAAATTGGCTATAGTTACCTTCCCTTCAGATGTGTTGATCTCTACTGCAGTCAGTTGTACGTGTGAGGATATATCTAGTTTTATTTCATTGACTTTTAGATTTTTCTTAGTTAATATTATAATTCCTCCTCCTTTTTTTAAGTTCCTATCTCTTCTCCATATATTGTATTCCTCTAAGTTTAGTATGTCGTTAGATATCCTTGGTGTTAATTTTGTTTCAGTTAGGCATATTATATGTGGTTCATTTTCTCTGACATAATCATTCATCTCTAGTAATTTAGATACCATTCCATCCACATTTGAGTACGGTACATCAACTTTATCATCTTGTTTATATACTTGTCATGACATGGTTCTACTACCTTCCTTCTTTTTATTCCCTTCTGTTTGTGCACCACTTTCGTACCTGCAATCCTATTACTTTGTAAAAAAAAAAAAAAAACTGTTCTTCTCCTCTTCTGATATTCACTCATTTTTTTGCTTTTGCTTCCTCCCTCTTCTCTTTCAGTAATTCCCATTCCTCTTGTTTTAGGCATTTTTTTATCCATATATTTTCGAACTTCTCTTTTTCCATAAGATTCTTTGCATTTTTTAGTATCTCCTCCACAGTGTTTACACTCTAGAAAGTTATCTTTAGAGGTCTTGTCTTGCTTTTCTTGTATTTCCCTAACCTTTTATGTTCCTCTATGTCTTAACTACAAATTTCCTCTGATACTTCTTTCAATAAGCTCATTACATTTGCCATCTCCTTTTTGTCTCTTGTGATCTTGTTTTTTACTTCTTCGTCTTCTATACTAGTGATTACTATTGATTTATTTATTTCTACTGAATCTCTGACTAACTTAGGATTGTTTTGGAAGATTCTTTTCACTTCCTTTTTAATGCTTTTTTCCTCCACCCTTGTTTCTAAGTCTTTCTTTACTTTCACCATTTCAGCATGTCATTTTTGTAGCTTTGCACAGCTTCATTCACCTGTGTTATCTTCTCTTCAATATCACTGCTTTGGTCTATCAGACTGCTTACTTGCCTAATTGTCTCTGTATCATTTTTGAACTCTTCCATAATATTCTCGTGATTGACTTCTGTACTTGCCATTTCACTCATTTTCCTCCTAAGTGTACTCAGTTCCACTGTTAGTTCACTGATGGTTGTGTCTTTCTTGATGACATTCCTTCCTAGTTTTTCTATTTCTAACTTTTGCAAGTGCATCTGCTTCTTTATTTCATCAATTTCATTCTGGAAAGCCATCTCCAGTTTGTGTACACGTTCAACAGTCTATTGTGAGTCTCCATTTCAACCAGTTCTTGGTAGAAATCATCATCTTGCTTTCTACCTTGATCCTGTTTCTTTTCCAAATTTGCTTTACTAAAGTATGTGGCCATTTTGCTATACTAAAAGCACAGAGTACTTACATTCCCTGGGGAGGTTGTAGTCTAAACAAACATCAGCTGACTGAGTGCATTCTTTCGCTACTCGGTTCTCTTTTCTGTTTGAACAAGTCTTGTTTAAACTGCTTCTTATTTTTTTTTTAATAATAAAAAATCATTTAGTCTAACCTGGTACAGAGCTTGACTCATATACAGATACTAATTTAGGTTATGCCACTGGCCGTGCTGGCTCGGTATGGAACGCTGTCGGCGGACGTCTGTTCTCCTTGGTAGCTGCTGTGTGTGTGTGTGTGTGTGTGTCTTACTGAGTCAGTCTCTCTCTCTCTCTCTCTCTCTCTCTCTCTCTCTCTCTCTCTCTCTCTCTATGTGCCAGTGTGTGTGTGTGTGTGTGTGTGTGTGTGTGTTCTTACCTAATTGTTCTTACCTAATTGTATCTTCACAGGAATGAGTCAAGCTCGTACTGTCCCGTGTCTTAAACCATAT
Organism: Coenobita brevimanus; assembly: GCF_032717465.1. Taxonomy (NCBI): domain Eukaryota; kingdom Metazoa; phylum Arthropoda; class Malacostraca; order Decapoda; family Coenobitidae; genus Coenobita; species Coenobita brevimanus. The sequence goes on from NC_136996.1 coordinate 12,038,611, forward strand.
TTATCATATATATCCTTAAAATTGTGAATTGTTTTGGCACACACTATTTCATTCGGTAGTGCATTCCACTGATCAATTGCTTTATTTGGGAAACTAAATTTCCTTACGTCTTTATCACCTTTTTTTTTTTTTTTTTTTTGCGGTGTAATCTTGCTGATGCTTTCCCATAGGTTAAGTAATCATTTATGTCTATTTTCTCCTTCCCTGATATGCATTTATGTACCATAATCATGTCACCTCTTTTCCTTCTCTCCTGTAGTGTTTGTAGATTCAGTTTATTTAGTCTTTCTTCGTAGTTTATATCCCTTAAGCTTGGTACCCATCTTGTAGTGGCCCTTTGAACTTTTTCAATCTTGTTTATGTGTTTTTTGAGATGAGGACTCCAGATTACTGATGCATACTCCAGGGTTGGTCTGATGAATGATGTTATTATCTTTCTTAGCATGTCTTCATTTATGTATGTGAATGCTATTCTTATATTTGCAAGCAGTGTATACATGTTCCTTACTTTCTGACTGATGTGGTCAGCCGGAGATAGTCTGTTATTGATAATCAAACATAGGTCCTTCTCTCTCTCTGATGTGTGTAGGGTTTTATTTCCCAACGTATAATCCCAATCAGGAATCAGGTCTTTTTCCACTTTTATCAGACTTGATTACATGACACTTGTCCACATTGAATTCCATTTGCCATGTATTACTCCATTCATGAAGTTTATTTAATTCTTCTTGTAGCTCTTTACAAGAGTCTGTGTTAGTAATTCTCCTTTGTATTTTTGCATCATCTGCAAACATATTTAGATAGCGGCTGAAGAGTCACACTATCGTGACCATGAAATAAGATACAAAAACCCACACTGGCAGACGAAAAAAGATGTATTCCAAACAGTTTCGGCTACATATGTCGCCCTCTTCAGTGGATCTACAGACCAAGAGTGGTACATACAAATCCTGAGAAGCTGCTTATATGCAGGGTGAGGACACGTTTTCCCAACCACACCTGATGTGACAACTGCCAACTGATTTATTTCAAGCAATATGTGAAACAGCTGATAAGAAATGTAACAGAGAAACTTATTTCCACACGTATCCGACTGCAAGAAAAACTTAGTGATTTGTGTAACCAAAGTCCGTGGAGTATGTGTATGTTACCGAATTCCATCTTAAATCTTTCTACGTATGTACTGAATCGTGTCGAGGAGCAAGTGTTAAATTTAGGTTTGCCCTTTGCCTCAGGTTTTATTTTCTCTGTTTTTAGAGCATGCCTCTTCTCATGGGGACTCCATACCAGTTTATACTGATGGATCTAAGTCTGATGCGGGTGTGGGCTTTGGTGTGGTGTTTCCCACCTTCTGTCGAGGTGGGAGCCTCCCTGTGACTGCTTCTGTTTTTACGGCTGAGCTGACTGCTATTTTATTTGCCCTTCAGATTCGCTTCACTCTCCCCCACACTGCTTTTACTGTTTTTAGTGACTCACGAAGTGCTCTTTCTGCAATGGAGTCTTTTAATCCCTCTCATCCTTTGGTTTTATCCATTTTAGAGTGGCTTTTCCTTTTAGGGCGTCGTGGACGTCGTGCAGATTTCTGTTGGGTTCCAGCTCATGTAGGAGTGGCAGGGAATGAACGAGCTGATCAGCTGGCCAAGGCGGCAGCGGCTCGTCCCCCTCTTGCACAGTCCTCTCTGTATCGTCTGCCTGCTGCAGATATGCGCTCCTTTATTGCCTTCAGAGTTTGGTGCTGTTGGCAGGAGCATTGGGATGCTGTGGGTGCCAATAAGTTGCGCTCGATTTGCCAGAAGGTGGGCTCATTCAGTTACCAGGGCTTCCCTCGTCAATGGGAGACTGCTTTGTGCCGCCTCCGCATTGGCCACACCCGTTTCTCTCACGGTTTTTTAATGGAGAGGGCTCCTCCTCCATTCTGTGATGACTGTCTGGTTCCCTTGACTGTTCGGCACCTGTTGGTGGAGTGTCCTAGTCTTGAGGATTTACGGCGTCGGTTCCTCTCTGACCACCAAACGGATGGAGGTGAGTATCATCTTTCCTCCGTGCTTGGGGAGGATGCCTGTGCCTTGGGAGGGGCAACCCTCTCCTTTGTCAAGGAGGCAGGACTTCTTAAAGATATTTAGATTTTCTCCTTTTTTATTGGCTTATCCTCTATTTTTTGTTTTTTTGCTTTTTACTTCTTTGTTATACGGCGGCATATGACCCTGGCAGTTGCGCCGCCATGATTATTATGAAAAAAAAAAAAAAAAAAAAACTGCCAACTGATTTATTTCAAGCAATATGTGAAACAGCTGATAAGAAATGTAACAGAGAAACTTATTTCACACGTATCCGACTGCAAGAAAAACTTAGTGATTTGTGTAACCAAAGTCCGTGGAGTATGTGTATGTTACCGAATTCCATCTTAAATCTTTCTACGTATGTACTGACTCGTGTCGAGGAGCAAGTGTTAAATTTAGGTTTGCCCTTTGCCTTGAAACCAGGAAATGATGTAGCATTTGATTTTGTTTCTTCTACCTTTAACAGCAAGCTGGATATCCCGTGCCTTACTGGTTTAATAATTAGTAGTTTCGTAGGAAATCTTGAATCCAATGACTCCATACCACGACGTTTTCGTTTGGCCCTTGAAAGTCTCAAGAATAATGATTCTCTTCTTATTACAAAAGCGGACAAGTATTTGTGTGGTCATTTTAGACAAACCTGATTATGTGGAAAAGGTGAACCACCTGTTGAGTGATGCCACTACTTACGAAAAACTTGTGTCATCCCCTCTCAAGAGGTGACTTTAATAAGAAAGTCAAAAGGCTTTTAAAGGATGTGCCAAACATTGATGCAAGTAAGTTCATTCAAATTAATTCAAAATTACCTTACATTTATGGGTTACCAAAGACCCATAAACCACAGATTCCCCTTCGTCCTATCATCTCAGTGTGGCTCTTTCACTTACAAACTTTCAAAATTTCTAGCGAACAAATTAGCACCATTGGTTGGCACATTCTCTAAATCCCATGTCCAAAACTCTACTGATTTTATTGATAAGATTAAGTCTCTCAGTTTCTCCAGTGGCAGGTTGGTCAGTTTTGATGTAGATTCGCTTTTTACTAAAGTCCCTATTGAAGGTGTAATTAGTTTCTTGGAAGAAAAATTATCTAATTGTAACATTGATCTCTGCATGCCACATGATGTCTTTCTCCAACTTATTAGCCTGTGTGTGCAGTGTAATGCATTTTCTTTTGGTGATCAGTTTTTCATGCAAAAGTTTGGAATGGGTATGGGCTCGCCCCTCTCTCCAATTCTTAGTAACCTGTACATGGAATATTTTGAATCCAACCTTCTTACCACCATGTCTCCTCAAAATTTAATTTGGTATAGGTATGTTGATTATGTGTTTTCATTTTGGCCAGACGTATACGCTAACTTTGACGATTTTCTTACAAAATTAAATGCACTGGTTCCCTCAATTAGATTTAAAGTTGAATGGGAAAATAATGGTTCCCTTCCATTTTTAGATGTACAGTATTTGTGCACAGGGATGAACTTGGGACACTTAGCTTTTCTGTATACAGGAAACCAACCCAGTGCAATTTGTATATACATTATTATTCATATCACCACAGTTCCACTAAAATGTCAGTTATTTCTTCTCTGTTCCTTAGAGCACTCAGAATTAGTAGTCCCCAACATCTGGATACGGAAAACGCCAAGATATGGAAAATATTATTAGATCTAAAATATCCCAGTTGGTTAATGAGGCAAGCGTATTTTAAAGCCAGAAAAGCCTTTTTTGTACCTAGACCAACATCACAAAATCAGCAAAATAAGCCATACATCACGGTTCCGTATGTGTCAAATCTTAGCTTGGTGAAGTCTGTAAGTCATGATTTAGATGTAAACATTGCATTTAGATATACTTCCACCTTAAGATCAATGCTGGTAAAGAATAAACCAATTAGTAACAAAACTGCAGGGTTATACAAAATTCCATGTAGAGACTGTGATTTGGTTTATATTGGTGAAACAGGAAGGTATTTGGACACTCGCATTAAGGAACACAAGTATGCTTGTAAGATAGGCAACATAAATAACGCAGTGTACGTTCACTCTTCGGAAAACGACCATAGAATCGACTGGAATTCTAGCCAAATATTGTACAAACGTAGTAATTATAAGAAACGTAGGATTGTGGAAGCTGTATGTATAGAGAGACATAATAATTTTAACCATAGTGAAGGGATGTATAAATTAGATCCAGTGATGAAAGGATTAGTGGCAAGGTCCTTGCCGCCCCTTGTAATCCCTCACTCAGGTCGTGGACAGAGTAGAGGTAGAGTCTGGTGAGGTCACATCAGGTGTGGTTGGGAAAACGTGTCCTCACCCTGCATATAAGCAGCTTCTCAGCATTTATATGTACAACTCTTGGTCTGTAGATCCACTGAAGAGGGCAACAGCTGTCGCCAAAACTGTTTAGAATACTCGTACATCTTTTTTCGTCTCCCAGTGTGGGTTTTTGTATCCTATATTTAGATAGCATTCATTTCCATTGTTACTGTCTGTATCATTTATATACACTAAAAACATGATTGGTGCCAGTACTGAACCCTGTGGTACTCCACTGGTCACTACTTTCCATGACGAGTAATTTCCCCCTAGTGCTGTTCTCATTTCTCTTCTTATGAGAAAATCTTGCATCCAACAATACAGTTTGCCTCGAATTCCTCCTTGATGGTAGTTTCCATAAAAGTCTTTGGTGTAGTACTGTGTCAAACGCTTTCTTGAAATGTAAATAGATACTGTCCACCCATCCTTCTCTTTCCTGTAATGTGTCTGTTACTCTGTCATAGTACCTCAACAGATTAGTAACACATGATTTTCCTTTTCTGAAACCAAACTGCCTTTCTGTTATCATATTGTGTTCTTCTAGATGATTTACCCAAGCTTTTCTTATAAGCTTTTCTAATACCTTCCTTACAACATTGGTTAATGATACTGGTCGGTAGTTGAGTGGATTTTGTCTATTCCCTTTCTTGATAAGGGAACAATGTTTGCTTTCTTCCAAATATCAGGTAGTTTACCTTGACTCAAGGATTTATTGAAAATTAAAAATAATGGTTTACTTAACTCCTTTGCACATTCACGTAGTACCCAACATGAAATTTCATCAGGGCCATTTGCTTTTCCTTTGTCTAATTTAGTTAGCTCCTCCTGTAGTACTTTTTCTGATGTTTATATATCTGGCAGTATGTGTGGGCGTGCATGGTCCACATAATCCCTCTCAAAATTTTTTTCCTTGTAAAAACTGATTGGAATTTCTTGTTTAGTGCTTCACAAATATCCTTCTGTTGTGTATAGGTGATTCCATCGTCCGTAATGGATTGTATTTTATCTTTTACTTTGGTTTTGCTTCTGATGTAGCTGTAAAATAGCTTTGGTTGATCACTACTTTTATTTATGATATCCTCCTCAAACTGTTTTTGTGCTTCCCTCCTTATTCTTGTATAATCGTTTCTTACCTGTTTGTAATTATTATTATGCCCTTTCACTATTGTGTCTTCTGTATCTATTCCACAACAGATCTCTTTTTTCTTTTGATTTTTTACATTCTGTATTGAACCATTTCTTTATTTTCTTTTCTGCTTCTTTGTGCTGTGAGATGTACTTCTGGACTCCTATTTCATAAAGTTCATAGAATTTTCCATTTATAGCATTTAAATCTTGTCCTCTAAGCTCCTTTTCCCAAGCAATTTCTAAGAAATACTTCTTTAGGTCATGATACTTTCCCTTTTTATAGTTTAGGCTCTTTTTGTAACTTGCATTGCTGTTATTTATGTCATATGCAATCCTGAGGTTGCAATTTAGTACTGCATGGTCGCTTTTGCCGAATGGAGGGTGATATATTAAATTGTCAATATCGTTTTCTTGCCTAGTAAATATGAGATCTAGCATTGACAGTACATCGAATCCTCTTTTTCTGGTGCTTTCCCTTACATGTTGCGTTAGGGAAAACTCTTGCACAAGATCCAGGAGCTTTTGGTCCCAACAGCTTTCTTGGCTTATTATATCTGGAGTATTCCAATTTATGTTTGTATTAAAATCACCAGTTAGTATAATTCTTTTCGATTCTCTTCCATTTTATGTAGTAATGCTCTTAAACTCTGAATTGTACTCTCTGCCAGGTTCTCATATTCATCTCTTTCCCGTGAGTTTGATCTGGGTGGCATGTACAAATTGGCTACAATTACTTTCCCTTCAGATGTATTTATCTCTACTGCAATCAGTTCTACTTGTGAGGGTATATCTAATTCTATTTCTTTGACTTTTAGATTTTTCTTAGTTAATATTATAATTCCTCCTCCTTTTTTAAAGTTCCTATCTCTTCTCCATATATTGTATTCCTCTAAGTTTAGGATGTCATTCGATATCCTTGGTGTTAATTTTGTTTCAGTTAGGCATATTATATGTGGTTCATTTTCTCTGACATAATCATTCATCTCTAATAATTTAGATACCATTCCATCCACATTTGAGAACAACAACTTAATCATCTTGTTTATATACTTGTCATTATTTGGTTCTTCTACCTTCCTCCTTTTTATTCCCTCCTGTTTATGTACCACTTTCGTACCTGTAATCCAATTACTTTGTAAAAAAAAATGTATTCTTCTCCTCCTCTGATCTTCCCTCATTTTTTGTTTTTGCTTCCTCCCTCTTCTCTTTCAGTAAATCCAGTTCCTCTGGTGTTAGGCATCTTTTTATCCATACATTTTTGAACTCCTCTTTTTCCATAAGATTCTTTGCATTTTTTAGTATCTCCTTCACGGTGTTTACACTCTGGAAGGTTACCTTTAGGGGTCTTGACTTACTTCTCTCGTATTTCCCTAACCTTTTGTGTTGCTCTATGTCTTTACTACAGATTTCCTCTGATACTTCTTTCAATATGCCCATTACATTTGCCATCTCCTTTTTGTCTATTTTGATCTTGTTTTTTACTTCTTCCTCTTCTATACCAGTGATTACTATAGATTTGTTAATATCTGCTGAATCTCTGACTAACTTAGGATTGTTTTGGATTATTCTTTTCACTTCCTTTTTAATGCTTTTTTCTTCCATCCTTGTTTCTAAGTCTTTCTTTACTTTCATCATTTCAGCACACGTGGTTTCCACATCATTTTTGTAGCTTTGCACAGCTTCCTTCACCTGTGTTATCTTCTTCTCAATATCACTGCTCTGACCTATCAGACTGCTTACTTGCCTAATTGTCTCTGTATCATTTTTGAACTCTTCCATAATACTCTCGTGGTTGACTACTGTACTTTCCATTTCACTAATTTTCCTCCTAAGTGTACTCACTTCAACTGATAGCTCACCTATAGTTTTTTCTTGTTGATTTCCTTTCCTAATTTTTCTAGTTCTTCCTTTTGCAAGTGCATCTGTTTCTTAATTTCATCAATCTCATTTTTAAAAGCAGTCTCAAATCTGTGTACTCGCTCAACCAGTTTGTTATGAATCTCCATTTCAACCAGTTCTTGGTAGAAATCATCGTCCTGCTTTCTGCCTTTATCCCTTTTCTTTTCCAAATTTGCTTTACTAAAGTATGTGGCCATGTTGCAGTACTAAAAGCACATATGGTACTTACATTCCCTGGGGTAGATTGTAGAATAAACAACGATTAGCTGACTGTGCGCATTCTTACTCTAATTTGTTTTCTTTTCTGTTTGAACAAGCCTTGCTTTAAAACTTTTTTTTTTTTATTAGAACACCATTTGGTCTAACCTGGTACAGAGCTTGACTCGTATAAGGATACAAATTTAGGTAATGCCACTGGCCAAGTTGGCCGTGTATGGAGCGATGTCGGCGTGTGTCTGGTTTTCTCCGTGCCTTGTGTGTGTGTGTGTGTGTCAATTGGTTGGGTGGGTGGAGTCTATGAGGTTGAGTTGGTGGCTGTGGTAGTTCGGTGCATCGCCAGGGGGGTGGAGAGTGGTAATGATGAAGGGGAGGGGGACAGTTGGGTGTGGTGTGTGGAGTGGCCTTGGGTGGGTTGTAGGGGTAAATGGGTTAGTGAGTGGATGCATTTGGTGGGCTGGGTGTGTAGGTGGCTGGATATGTGAGTGGTCCGGGAGGGGTTGGTAAGTTATGTTTGGATAGGATGAGTTTGGTGGATAAGTCGGGTTCAAATGGCTGAATGGGGTGGGGGAGTGAATGGGGTTGAGTAAGAAGGGTGGTTGGGCATGTGAGTGGATGGGTGGGTCTGTGGTAGGAGTGGGTGGGTAGGATGGGTAGCGTGAGGTGGGTGGGGGGTGTTCAGGGAAAGGTTGGAGGGTTGTGTGGGTGGATGAGATGGATGGCATTGTTGGGTAGGCAGGGTGGGTGGAATTTGCGAGTGGAAAGGGTGGGTGGTAGGGGTCGGTGGGCAAAATTGGTTGTTGGGATGTGTGGACAGTGGGTCGTCAGGGTGAGTGGGCACCGTTGGTAGCCGGGATGGGTGAGACGATTGTGTGGTCGGGATGATCTAAGTGGGTAGTTGGGTTGGGTGGCTGGATGGGTTCAGGGTGGAGAAGTGAATGAGTAAATGAGTTGCCTGGCATTGTTGGGTGAGCTTCGTGTGTGGCATTCGTGGCGTAGCAGGGTGGATAGCAGGGATCGATGGGCTGGGTTGGTTGCCGGTATGAGGTCGGTGGGTTGTGTTGGATGGGTAGAGTGGGTAGGTGGATGAGTAGGTGGGTGCATATGTGGCTGTCCAGATGACAAGGCAGGAGGGGGACTTATCTGGCCTTATAACTTTTAACTGTTACTTGGATTTTAGTCTATCGCTTAGAAAACGTTGGATAAATATTTGTAAGCCAAACTCAATAAATTAGAGTCATTGTACTGTAATCTGCTAAAACTTCGATTTTATCTCTTCTTATGGAACTGAAGATGGATCTATGCACTGGATAATACACGTAATAGTGGAATAAATAAAAGTACCATTACATACGACAAGACGTGAGAGTGAGCGAAGCTTAATATCTCCGATCCATCAGCCTAATGAATCAGTGTTTTGGTGGGAGTAAGGAGGGGGAGTTAGAGGGGGTAGACGTGTGCGATTAACCTGACCTCTGGTGACAGATCACCCTGTATCACGAATTTCTGGCTGTAGGTGTACCCTGATGATGGCCACGTGAAGTGTCTGAGAATTCGAAGAAATTAATCTAAAGAAAATTCTGGCGGTTATCTTCTCCATCCTTATTTGTCTTTTATGGAAATTATGGTGCCATATGTCCATTGCTGATGAGCTGATATATATATATATATATATATATATATATATATATATATATATCGCACAGTGCGTGAGAGATTGGGCGGTCCACGAGCTCGCGCACTGGGAATTCACGTACTGGGAATACATAATCTTATGGGAATAATTACATATGGGCGGTACCCCCTCATACCTGGACATATTTATCAGACATTGTACTAAAGCTATAGCTACAATAACAAAAATATGGGTAGTCACCTTAACAACAGTAGACAACAGGCCTGATGACCTTAAATAACAGGGGTTCCGAGGTGCAGCAACACTTACAGTGCCGCACTCCCCACCACACCTCCCACCACACCAACACTTCCCTCCACAGGCTCCTCTTGAGCACCTTCCCCAGGAGCATTAAAGTCACTCACATCGGCCATAAACCCTTCAAAGTCCAATGCTGACACTTCTGACATTGCATCCTCTTCATCCTCAACAGGAACAGGAGCAGTAGAATGCCCGGGAATTTCTGTGCATCAGCATGATGACACGTGACGCGCTGTGTGAGGGGTGGTCGCGCACTAATAGAAAATGGCATTTTTGAGCCACTCCTTGCCTTTGCCACGCGTTCTGTGCGGTAAACTAGCGCATTCAAGGGTTTTTGGTTATGAATTTTGGTCACTCACGCACACAATGCGAATCGTGCACTGTGATGATGTGCACTGTGTGAACCTACTGTATATATATATATATATATATATATATATATATATATATACGAAACGGGCTAGATGGATGAATACGATGACCGCGAGAGAGCACGTGCATTTGGCTAAGCTTGTGCGGTAGAGCAAAGATTCTGGGGGCTGTATTATATAATTTTATATACATTTTTTATAAAACAGATTTTTAGGCATTTGTTATACAGGATGGTTCATTGTTTACTGTATATATAAAAGCAATTGTGATTAGTAACTTAATACCTAATGGAGGACGTTTCTTAATTTCATCTGACACCAGCTTCTTTGGCCAATGTGTTATGGAACATAGATGATAACTGGGTGTTTAATGGGGATCATCGTATGAACCCCAGCTTCAGTTTAAATGCTGCAAAATTCAAAAGGCACCCACACCTTCATATTGCTATATTTGGTTCACCCCTTGAAGACGGTGAAGTTTTGTGTTGGTATAATCTTGCTGTCTCCATGCAACTTAATCATGTTTAGGAGATTTCTTTTCCTTTTTACCTGGAGAGGTTAGTTGCATCTTTCATTAACTTTCGTGCATCATAATAATTCATTAACTGTAAAAATCTGTATATTTTGAGTAAAATGTCCAGTAGTTAGAAGAGTAATGTAAGAGAGGGCATCTTACTGAGGAGATTAAAGAGATACTCTGTTACGAATGACGAATGTAACACAAGGGAGAATGAAGAAAAAGAAGAGAATATGGATGCCACCACCGGGACCATCTGCAGTGGTTCATACAGGAGTGAAAACCCTCCACTCAGTCAGAACAACATGGTACAAAATTTAATGCATGGGTCCTGCACCTGTTATCAAACCACTACTTTATTGGAATATTCTTGAGACCTAAGAGTATATATATTTAGGACATCATGTGTGAAGAGAACTGCAAGTGTTCAGATTTCGAGGGGAAGAGAATGACAACACTGAAAAAGAACGAATAGAATTATAACTCCAACAGGAACTTGTCTTTTAACAGGATATAATAACAAGGAAGTCATGACATGTTTTAAGACAAGAACTCCTTGGACGTATTTCCCCCATCCTTCGTGTATATAGCGAAGATGGTTACGAAACACTTAAGAGTTAAGTATGAAATTATTTCTAATTAGGCTAGTGCTATTGACACCTCAGCAGGAAAGTGTGGAGGGTTAATGGAAGTACTTGGTGCAATATATACAGTATATTTATGAAATTAATGCAGCCAAGAAATGACACCACTATTGTCGTGCCCATAATGAGAGGAAAGTTGCAATAACATGTCTGAAATGCCAAGTGTGTGAAGAACGTAGGAATATGTTTACAAAGTATTTTAATTTGTTTCAAGTGTCTGAGATCAAGTATTCAACCCGGTATGAGTGTACTGCAAAGCGGCGAGTTAACCCCTTAACCGCGGGGCGTCACTTTCGTGACGCTTGGGAGCAAGGGATCATACCGTGGGGCGTCACTTTTGTGATTCTGTGTTATTTTGAATTCACCCGGGCTTCCAAGTGGGGACTTGTATCATCTATCAGTACTGCCAATGTCCAACACTAGTCAGCACTCCTACTCTCATCTGTACTCCCATCCATTGTTGACAATTTAGCCATTTCTCCCGGTTCTTGACTCCCCTCCCTACCCCCCCTCCATTACCCTATCCTCTCACCTGCCCGGCCGTGCTACGCTAAGTAAATCTTCCCTGGAATTTTTCACTGATTTCATCCATTGAAATAAGCCCTATGCCCTATTCTTATACCAAATGATATATACAAGAAAGAAATAAGGTAAGTGAGAGTGCCATACACCTGGAATTGGCTAATTATCACCTGACAACACCTCACATGCACTCGTTCACTAATTTTCGCTGTTTTTTTCCCCTTGAAATATGCCATATAATCTATTTTCGTAATAAATATACATATAAGGAGGGAAGGGAGAAGCCTAAGTGATATTTACATTCACCTGGAACTACCTAATTTATAATGTATTGCCTAGATTTCCTGCCAGTCATTTCAGTGCTATACATAGCTGTTTCAAGAGCTACCATTGGTAGTACTGAATATCCCCTAAGTAGGCCTCCACCCGGCCCTCCCTTATCAGTTTACTCTCATCTTCCGAAGTGGAGGTACGTCTGTTTCCTCTTGCTGACTTCAGGGCCTTTTTCACCCCCATGCAAAGGGCCCTGTGACCTTTACCCCCTACTAAACCTCGTGTGGAAAGAGGTAAAGGGCTGACAATTGATAAAAGAGTGACTACGATCTTTCTATTGAGTAAAACAGTGCAAGTGGAATTGTAAATAATTTATAAATAATGTGGAAATAGCAAGTGAAAGTAATGAATGTAAATATACGTGAACAGTGGAAAATAGTTTTATAAGTTACTTCAAGTGACAGTGCATAACACAGTGTAAATAAAATAGAAATGTAAATAACGTAAATAAAATAGAGAACGTAAATAGAAATATAAATGAGTAGTATTATAAGAATACGAGTATATACCCTAGGAGTAATGAAAGTAAAAGTTTCACTCTAGCATGTCTCAATACTATGAGTTATGAGAGTGAAGATGAAAGTGACATTCACTCTCAATGCTAGTATACAGGACGAGAAAGTGAATGCTACGTATTTTACTGAAAGAAATTGAATCCCTACAGTGACAATAAACTAATACTACTGAAGGAAACTTATGGAAAAAGACTGTAGATATATATAAGTGTTATATAGTAATAGAAATATAAAGTGTGAGGGGTTTTATGAATAATAAATGACAGAGTACCAAGAGCAAACTAGCGCAAGTGCGACGGTCAGACGCGCTGATAATTTTCATTGCTTTCACAGTTTTTTTTTTTTGGAGTATGGATCCCAAACTACTTGAAAATCATAGAGTAGTGTTTATAGTGTTAATATCTGGGTGTGGTAATCATATTATGGGTTGTCGGGAAGTGTAAAGTGGAGACTTCGTTACCCAACTTCAGAGGTCTCCACAAGTCCTACGGTAACTGACGAAGGCTCAACAAACATTCCAGGAGAAAGCTGAAGGTATGTGCCATAAGCATATTTAATTTTAATATTCTAGGACTAATAACTGATTTTTGGCAAATATTTTTTGAGAGTCTGTCAGATATTCATTCTCAGATCTTTAGTGGAAAAGTTTCTAGAGAAGGGAAAGAAGTTGTATGCGGCTTTCATGGATTTGGAGAAAGCATATGACAGGGTGGATAGACTAGGATTGTGGAAAGTGTTAAGAATATATGGAGTAGATGGGAAGTTGTTGAATGCTGTGAAGAGTATGTACGATGGTGCGAAGGCTGCAGTGCGTGTGGATGGTGAACTAAGTGAATTTTTCTCTTTGAAAGTTGGGTTGAAACAGGGATGTGTCATGTCTCCATGGTTGTTCAGTCTGTACATGGATGGGGTAATAAAAGAGGTACAAGGTAGGGTAGTGGATGTTGGAGTGGCCCTGGTGAGAGAGGATAGTGTTTGGAAACTCCCTGTTTGCAGATGATACTGTGTTGTTGAGTGAAGACGAAGGGGAGCTGCAAGGCTTGGTGGATGAGTTTGAGAGAGTGTGTAAGAAACGGAATCTAAAGGTGAATGTAGGGAAGAGTAAAGTGATGGTCTTTGAGAGAGGTGAAGTCAGTGAATGTACAGCGAGGTTGGATGGTGAGGAATTGGAAAATGTGAGTACGTTTAAGTACTTGGGTAGTGTGATGAGTAAGGATGGAGGTTTGGAGGGTGAAGTGCTTGAAAGAATACAGCAGGGAAGAAAGGTTGCTGGTTCTTTGAAAGCAGTGATAAGAAACAGGGAAGTGAGCATGGAAGTGAAAAAGTTACTACATGACAGTATTGTGATACCAACTCTAACATATGGAAGTGAAGCTTGGACGTTGTTGGAAGGACACAAGTCAAGAGTGAGAGCAGTGGAAATGAGTTATTTAAGAGGAGCCTGTGGAGTCACATGGAGAGACAGGCTGACGAATGAGGATATAAAGGAGCGTTGTTGTGTTGATGTGGATGTGATAGGAAGCGTTAGGAGGAACACACTGAGGTGGTTTGGCCATGTGGAGAGGATGGAGGGTGAAAGACTGACGAAGAGAGTGTATGTGAGTGAGGTGGAGGGGGAAAGAGGGAGGGGGAGGCCGAGGATGAGATGGAGAGATGGGGTGGAGAGGTATATGAGAGAGGGGGGTGTGAGTTGGGAGCAGGGCAGTGAAATGGCAGGGGACAGGGCGACTTGGAGGCGATTTGTTTGTGGCCACCCCAAACGGGATTGAGGCGTCTGGCAATAGATAGATAGATAGACTGTCAGAGCCCGAATAACCCTGCGGCACACGCAAAACATCGGTAAACATGCCCGCGGTGTAGGGGTTAAATATTTGTTAATTTTATTGCTATCTAAATGGTATGAAATATTATGGGTTTTAAAAGTCTGAATACTATAAAGATGTAAATTTTGTATTTTCTGAGTAAGAGAAATTAAATACATCCTTATTTTATTGTTATCTAGATGGTATGAAAGTAATCCCTCCAATATCCGACGTAATAGAGCCAAAGGCATGTCCGGATAGTGATCCTGTCTGGATAATGGGCCCCAGCCTCCTGGACTTGTACTTATGGACTCTAACTCAGAAAAACACTTATACAACTCCCTCTGGACATGCATTGGACCTATTGAAGACCCAAATCACACAAATAAGGGACATAAAAGACTTAAATAAATGCAAAAGAACCATAAAATGAGGTTTTAGAGGTGAGCTTATACAATATTAAACATTCTGGGTATTTACAAGTCCCTGGCTCCTGGATTGGTTTGAACCGCCAGTCCACAGTTAATCCTGTGCACTCTAAATTCTAATTTCTTAACACTGCACAACACTGTAAATTCCTGTGTGTTCTAGTGGCGAGGTACTGCAGTTTATTCACTGTTTATTCGCAAAAAAACAAGCACCTGTGGCTTGCACTGCTATGAGCATCTGCTCTCGATTGGAGTTTGACTGTGACTGTTGATGATGGCGGGGTAACAGAGCTGCCAGATCGCAACGGCCACATTACCAATCTCCTCAACTTTCATTACCAATATAACTTTTCATTATCAAATTCGTAAAGCTAGCATTTATTCTTCACTAATTATATATACAAGTGGAAATACATGTAATCACTTTCCTTATAATCAACACCATGTTGATTATTTTCACACTATGTAGTGTAGCAGATTAATCAGAGAGAGCAAACAATCCACCATCTCCATCCTATGTATCCTCCTACATGTGAAAAATCCATTTGGTAATGCATTATTCTGATTCATTACCAAACGAATTTTTCATTACCAAATTGGCCCACACTTGGTAATGAAAAATACCAAAAGGCAAACCTGACACGGGAGGGGGAGGAAGGAAGGGGTGAAGGGACCATGGTGTAACAGCTGTTCGGCGCCACGGGGCAATTTCAAATTACGGGAGGGAAAAAATTCACTTTTTTTTTATTTTTTTGCGGTTTTTGGCCCATTTTGGGAATATTGGATCCCAGGATGATTATGTCCGGTTAGTGGGGATGTTCGGATATTGGGCGTTCAGATATGTATACGGTAATGGGTTTTAAAGGCCTGAGTATTATAAAGACGTAAATTTTGTATTTTCTAAGTAACGCTTTCCGTTAGTGGGATTGCATTGAGTATTGTTGTTTAAGTGTCGTGTAAACTATTTAAAAATTCAAAGTTAGACCATAAATTGGAACTGTCGGTGGGATGAGGAGTAATCTACACTTCTTCTGGGGAGCTCCACCCTCCAGGAAACAATCTCCATAATATGCGGCCAGTTTTCCGAAGCGACTATTTAACCCTCCTCTTGAAAGCCATCCTTCTGCGGAATCAGATATCTATAAAATGGGTCACATCCTTCGCAGAACAGCAGTATACACTCCCCGTTATATTTATTAACTTTGGCAGAAAACTTTAAACTTAATATACCTTGTTACAGAGAAAACCCTGGTCTCTGGGACTCAGCCAGCAAATTTTCACACACACACACACACACACACACACACACACACATGAAATAAGACTAGATATACCATCACAAGTAGAACTGATTGCATTAGAGATCAACACATCTGAAGGTAAAGTAATTGTAGCCAATTTGTACATGCCACCCAGATCAAACACATGGAAAAGAGATGAATATGAGGACCTGGCAGAGAGTACAATTAAGAGTTTAAGATCATTACTACATAAAATGGAAGAGAAATCGGAAAGAATTATACTAACTGGGGATTTTAATACAAATATAAATTGGAATACTCTAGATATAATTAGCCAAGAAAGCTGTTGGGAACAAAAGCTCCTGGATCTCGTGCAAGAGTTTTTCCTAACGCAACATGTGAGGGAAACCACCAGAAAAAGAGGACTTGATGTACCTTCAGTGCTAGATCTAATATTTACTAGGCAAGAAAATGATATTGACAGTTTAATATATCACCCTTCACTCGGCAAAAGCGATCATGCAGTACTAAATTATAACTTCAGGATAGCATATGACATAGTTAACAGCAATGATAGTTACAAAAAGAGCCTAAACTATAAAAAGGGAAATTATCAAGACCTAAGGAAGTATTTCTTAGAAGTTGATTGGGAAAATGAGCTTAGAGGACAAGATTGAAATGCTGTATATAAAAAATTCTGTGAATTATATAAAATAAGAGTCACGAAGTACATCCCACAGCACAAAGAAGCAGATAAGAAAATACAGAAATGGTTCAATACAGAATGTAAAAAATCAAAAGAAAGAAGAGATTTGTTGTGGAATAGATACAGAAGACACAATAGTGAAAGGGTGTATAATAATTACAAACAGGCAAGAAACGATTATACAAGAATAAGGAGGGAAGCCCAAAAACAGTTTGAGGAGGATATAATAAATAAAAGTAGTGATCAACCAAAGCTGTTTGACAGCTACCTCAGAAGCAAAACCAAAGTAAAAGATATAATACAATCCATTATGGACGTGGGAATCACTTATACACAAGAGAAAGATATTTGTGAAGCACTAAATAAGAATTCCCAATTAGTTTTTACAGAAGAAAAAAAATTTGAGAGGGACTATGTGGAACATGCATGTCCACATATACTACCAGATATACAAATAGCAGAAAAAGTAATACAGGAGGAGTTAAGTAGATTAGACATAGGAAAAGCAAGTGGTCCTGATGAAATTTCATGTTGGGTACTACGAGAATGTGCAAAGGAGTTAAGTAAACCATTATTTTTAATTTTCAAGAAATCCTTGAGTCAAGGTAAACTACCTGATATTTGGAAAAAAGCAAATATTGTCCCCTTATTCAAGAAAGGAAATAGACAAAATCAACTCAACTACCGACCAGTATCACTGACCAGTGTTGTAAGCAAGGTATTAGAAAAGCTTATAAGAAAAGCTTGGGTAAATCATCTAGAAGAACACAGTATGATAACAGAAAGACAGTTTGGTTTCAGAAAAGGAAAATCATGTGTAACTAATCTGTTGAGCTACTATGACAGAGTAACAAACACAATACAGGAAAGGGAAGAATGGGTGGACAGTATCTATTTAGATTTCAAGAAAGCTTTTGACACAGTACCACACCAAAGACTTTTATGGAAACTGTACCATCAAGGAGGAATTCGAGGCAAACTGTATTGTTGGATGCAAGACTTTCTCATAAAAAGAGAAATGAGGACAGTACTAAGAGGAAACTACTCATCATGGAAAGAAGTGACTAGTGGAGTACCACAGGGTTCGGTGCTGGCACCAATCATGTTTCTAGTGTACATAAATGATAGAAACAGTAACACTGGAAATGAGAGCTATCTGAATATGTTTGCAGATGATGCAAAAATACAAAGGAGAATTACTAGCACAGACTCTTGTAGGGAGCTACAAGAAGAATTAAATAAACTTCATGAATGAAGTAGTACATGGCAAATGGAATTCAATGTGGACAAGTGTCATGTAATCAAGTTTGGTAAAAGTGGAAAAAGACCTGATTGGGATTATAAGTTAGAAAATAAAACCCTATACACATCAGAAAGAAAGACCTTGGTGTGATTATGAATAACAGACTATCTCCGGCTGACCACATCAGCGAGAAGGTACGGAACATGTATACACTGCTTGCAAATATGAGAATAGCATTGACATACATAAATGAAGACATGCTAAGAAGGATAATAACATCATTCATTAGACCAACCCTGGAATATGCATCAGTAGTCTGGAGTCCTCATCTCAAAAAGCATATAGACAAGATTGAAAAAGTTCAAAGGGCCGCTACAAGATGGATACCAAGCTTAAGGGACCTAAGCTACGAAGAAAGACTAAATAAACTGAATCTACCAACACTACAGGAGAGAAGGAAAAGAGGTGACATGATAATGCTATATAAGTGCATATCAGGAAAGGAGAAAATAGACATAAATGATTACTTAACATATGGAGAAGCATCAGCAAGAGGACACTGCAAAAAACTGCATAAGAAGAGAGGTGATAAAGACGTAAGGAAATTCAGTTTCCCAAACAGAGCAATTGATCAATGGAATGCACTACCGAATGAAATAGTGTGTGCCAAAACAATTCACAAATTTAAGGATATGTACGATAAATATGGTCTAAGACACGGGACAATACGAGCTTGACTCATTCCTGTAAAGATACAATTAGGTAAGAACAATTAGGTAAGAACACACACACACACACACACACACACACACACACACACACTCACGGAAGACAAGGCAAGAGTTTTTAACTTGCTTATGAGATTAGAATTGGAAGGACTGAAACAAGACTTCTGGGTACATATTCTACATGTAGTCAGACAGTACATTATTTACCAGTGAGAATTTTGAAACAGTTTTATATCCAAATTTTCCAAGAAAATATACCTAGATGTCCAGTGTAAGGCGCGTACAACTAGCAGACAATACTTGTCATTAAAGGTATTACTACTAAAGAGCACATTATCATTGGAATGCAGCAAATTACATTAAAATGTGTTAATTTAATAAAGATCTGAAAAAGTTGTAAGAACATAAATAAGGCATACTTTACAAATAATTATATATTTGACGTAAATAACAAGTACATACCTCATAATTATTCACTCAAACCCTCAAACCAAATTATATGTTCCTGTATTATGAGAGAATCTATTATCGCATAGTTAAAGTGAAACAGCCGGACATTCCCAGGGGCCAGACCAAGAAACTACCTGTCACTTCTTTACGTGTGTCCTGCACTGTCACTCCCTTACGTCTGTCCTGCCCTCTCACGATACCGTATCTTACATGAGTCCAGCCCTCTCATATCCCGGCAGGTGCGTGACCGTGCGGACGCCTGGGTGAGTGCTGAACCCCTGCCTGGCACTGTGCTGGTGAACGTGGGGGACATCCTGCAGTTCTGGACCGCTGATAAGTTCCGCGCCACGGTAAGCAATTCATTTGCATTTCGGGAGGATTTGTTGAAAAGGTTGATTTTCCCCTTTATCTTTTTCTTTTACCCGGCAACGACAGCAACGCTTTAAATATATTTTATATCAGTCGGTCAGTCAGTCTGTCTTTCTCTCTATTCGCTTATTGTCTGTCTATCGATCGATCGAACTGATTGTTCCCTGTCATCTCCTGGTAGTGTAATCACACCTGTGTGGGACACACCAAGCATTAATCCTCTAGGTCTTAAGTTAGGCAGCAGTATTTATCCCCTCCTCCCTCCCCCCTCTCCCCTTCCCCTCCTCCCTTCCCCCCTCCCCCTCCCCTTTCCTCCCCTCCTACTCCCTCCTGTTTTGTCACTTGCATCCCTAAGGAAGAAAAAAGAAAGGTACCTATCACCCATCACCCATTTTTAGATTCAGGTCATCCTTTGTTGTGTTCCACTCCCTGCTTCAGGTGACCATAAGTTAAGCCGCAGGTAAAAATTCAGGTCATCCTTTGTTCTGTGTGCCACTACCTGCTGCGGGTGTGCATAAAAGACCTCTACCCTTTACGTTTCTGTCACACTCTGTCTGAAGATGTAATATACGAAAGTACTTACTGTCGCTCCTTTCATTTCTCCTGTGGTTATTTTGCATATATATATATATATATATATATAAATATACATATATATATATATATATATATATATATATATATATATATATACATATATAACTCTCTACTGGACATGCATAGCACCTATTTAAACCTATTTAAGACCCTATTCACACCGATAATGGACATAAAGCATGAAATAAATGAAAAGGAACCAAAGAATGAGGAATTAGAAGTGACTGTACCTCAGCCAGGGTACTTACATCACGTTTGTGGCTGCCTTTCTAAGGTTTTGGCAGTGGTGAAAATGCTCTTGAAGCACGTACAGTAATCCAGTGTTGTGCTGCACTTAATTCTTTGGACTGTGAGTATAATTGTTTAACACTGCACATTGTTCTTAACTGCACCACTGCAGTTCTAACCGCCAGTTTAAACTGCTAATTTGCACTCCACAGTTGATCCTTTGCACTCTAAGTTCAAATTTCTTAACACTGCACAACACTGTAAATTCCCATGTGGTCTAGAGGCGAGGTATTGCAGTATATTCACTGTTTATTCACAAAAAACGAGCACGTGTGGCTTCCAGTGCGATAAGCATCTATTCACAATCGAAGTTAGGGAGTAACTGTTGATGTCGAAGAAACAGAGTTGCCAGATCACAACGGCCACATTACCAATCTCCTCAACTTTCATTACCAAATTTAACTTTTCATTAACAAATTCGTAAAGCTAGCATTTATTCTTCACTAATTATATATACAAGTGGAAATACATGTAATCACTCTCCTTATAATTAACAGCATGTTGATTATTTTCACGCTATGTAGGGTAGCAGATTAATAAGAGAGAGCAAACAATCCACCATCTCCATCCCGTGTATCCTCATACATGTGAAAAATCCGTTTGGTAATGCATTATTCTGATTCATTACCAAACGAATTTTTCATTACCAAACTGGCCCACATTTGGCAATGAAAAATAACAAACGGCAACCCTGACAGAGGAAGGGGGAGGGGGGAGGAAGGAAGGGGTGAAGGGGCCATGGTGTAAGCAGCTGTTTGGCGCCATGCAGCCAATTTCAAATTACGGGTGGGAAAAAAATCGGATTTAGGGGGGATTTTTTTTCTTTTTTTTGGCCATTTTTCGGTTCCGATTGTCCAGGCCCACAATGTCCGGAAAGTGGGCGTCCGGAAAGTACAGGGATTACTGTATATATATATTGTATATGCATTATACCAGTTTATTCTGTAAAGATTCATCGATACACGATTTATACCCCGAGAATCATTCAAACCTGCATTGCTGCATATCATTTAGTACAGTAATTGTGTACACCCGTTTCAGGAAAAATAGTGAGCCACATAAAAAAAAAAAAAGGTCGGGGGTCAAGGCTTGCTGGATCCCATCTCTCCTCCGCGACCGTAATTTGAGTTTTCTTTGGTGTCTTATTCGAGGGAGCATCTTGAAGTGTGCACATTTCTGTCGGGTGATGATTTGACCCTTAAGATCTTCACCCATTGTCCTTTGAGCCCGTGGACGTCTTTTGTTACCTGGATAAAATCGTGTGATATTAACTACATTAAAACACAAGGCACGTCCTTGGGCTGACGGGAATAATGGTTAATGTGTAAGTAGGCTGCTCGTATACCTGTGTATTGTGTACTATGGGTCACAAAAGTATCGGTCCACAGTATGCGTGAAAATTTTGGAACCACAGAACGAAGGCCATTGAAATATTTGTGTCCAACCTACCACACGTTGGCACCCCTGATGTCAGGAGGTGTCATATATCGCCAACTAGCACTATCCTTTTCCAAACGTAAAGCAGATGTTGGGATTATATAAACAGACTTTGTTTACACAAAATGAGACGTTGGTAAACATCAGCAGTTGACTGAATGTTTCCGGTAGGCATCGGACCCCCTGTGCACCGATCTTTTGTGACCCATAGTACTTGTTGTAACAGTTAACTTTTTCAGAACTAAATTATTTGTCCTACAAACAAAAACAAAGTGCATTACGTTCTCAGTGTAGCTGTGGTTTGCTTTCTAATAATTAACTCTCTCAGGGTTTGAAGGCACAGTAATTTTCAATACATATTGCAGCTTCACTTGCTTCACCTAAAATATATTTCGCAACGTTCCCTCACTCCCTTCATCTTGTTGGAATGGCCCTACTCACCCTTCCCCGCACAGTCCGTGTGCTCTAATGCCAGAAGAAAGCATAAGGAATATGACCGTGCTTCATATTGTATTACTACTACAACTAATATTGCTACTACTACTGCTACCATTATTAGCTTCATATTGTATTACTACTACTACTGCTGCCATTATTGACCTGCTTATTATTATTATTATTTATTATTATTATTATTATTTTTATTATTATTATCATTATTAAATTGCAAAGCAGGATGGTATTATTTTCGACAACTCGTCCTATATGGTTGCGCTAGATTTAGCTTGTTTGTGTGTCTGTTGTCTGTCTTCGTGTCTGTGTCTTAACTCCTAGGCTGTATGTTGGGTCTGAATGAAACTACTCAGGTGAGTTCCTGTGGTTAATACGAGGGTTTGCCACTATATACCATTTTCCAGCCATGATTTTCAGGGGAGGTCACCAAATTTTAGGCTTGGAAGACTGTACAGAACATACTCTTGGACTGAGCTCCTCGGAAAATCGTGAAATCTGCTGTGATTTTAATGCTTATCATTCACCATATCTCAACAGTAGTGACATGAGAAGTGCATGAATACTAAGATGTAAAGTAAAAAAAAAAAAAAAAAAAAACTAAACTTTAATACAATTCCATGGCCCTCCAGCGACGATCTTATTAACTACTGTTTATAGTCAGCAGTTTACATTACTGATCTGCCCAAACTAACGAAGCAGACAAGATCTCGACCTGCGGTCAACCGTCGGTATAGACCGTGATGAAGTACTAATCCTGTTAGACAACAACGTAAACACTTTGATGATGCTCTTGATCGAATGGATGGAACATCCAGTAAAGCACAGGAAGCACATGAAAAAACGAGCGAGCGACATCATCACCAGCTTGGAGTTAACACAAGCAGAACTGGCTGACGCACTAGCAAAACTGAAGAATGCTTCAGAAGAGACAAAAGTGCTTGCCGAAGATGCATGACCTTACCTAAGAGAACAAAGAGCTTCACTGACTATGAATACTATGAAAACCAAGTAGATTGCATTGTCAATCAAAGTCGACACAACAGCATGCGTTCTGCAAGCATTCCGGAAGAACAAGGGGAGAACTGGGACCAGTGCCAGAAGAAAAGTACCCACATCATTCGTTATCAGTTTAAAATACTAGTTCCTCCTTTAGAGAGAGCACACCGTATAGGAAAGTCCACTGATCATCAACCACGAGACAACATCGCTAAATTCTCCTGCATTTCTGACCGCAATGCAGCGCTTTAAAACAGAGCGAAGTTGAAGATCACAAGCATCTTTATCAATGAAGATTGATGTCCAGCAACAGTGGAAGCTCTCAGGAAGTAAATTTAGTGCTTAAACAGAAGCTAAGAGAAATGAGAAAACAAGCCTTTTTTAATTACTGCACTCCTGTCATGAGAGATACAAACGTGGGTGAGTGTGGCACTGGGCCTAGGACACCTTGCACACCACCACCTCGTGCATTCCGGCACCACACTCCCACACCACCCCGCATACCAGCCGCACCTACCATCACTAGCAACACCACCACCACCACTATTACTACTACCATCAACAACACGTGTAGGACGTGGATGGATGTGGCGTGTCTAACACTAACACGACGCGATGATGGTCAGTAGGTTGGAGCAACGTCTCTCCCTCTCCAAGTGCCATCAGTTGCAGAGAATTGGTAACAGCAAAAGAAAACTGACGGTATTTTAAAAATCCATTTGAGTTAAACTAATGTTCACCCTTCACATTTCATATTTAACGCACAATGGAAAGATATATTTATAATTTACCATTTCCTAACTTAGATGACTGCGGATTTTTATTACTGGTACTCTTAAACGATAACTCTAACAGTAGTCAAGGTTACCCTGTACCTATAGAGGTACTTGATTAATTATCATATAATCCTTTAACCTTGTTGCAGATAACTATATTGATGATGCCTATCCATATGATTTTCAAATAAGATCACTTATCTACAAAATTCACAGTTGCAATGATTTTTCCCTAATTGTAAGATAAATGACTTCCAAAACAGTTCTCGCTGATTAACCATAACACAGCTTTTCTTAACCTTTTCCGACCTCAGCACCCCCTGTAATAAGGTATACAGTCCAACACACTCTTACATCTGGTTACCGGGACTACAGTTGCTTCACTACTGCATTTGCTACACCACTGCAGTGATAAAGCGAAGTACTGCTTGACAACTTATTTTATACATTCTCCAAAAATAAAACATCCAGGATGCCAATACTAAGCAAAACCAGAAATAAAATACAATCATGAAACATTTTCTAGCACCCCCTAGAACTGATTTCAGCACCTCAGGTTAAGAAATGCTGCCTTAATATTTGTGCCGCCCCACTGCATTTACATGAATTTTTTGAAGGTATAACCCCACTTAGGTTGGTCAATGTGAGACAAAACTGACCACTGGCATAGGGCACTTGTACAGCATTCCGCACTGTACCATGTACAAGTATTTCTAAAGCTACACAATACAGTGGTGGCGTTGCTGTAGGCATTAATATGTTAGTACATACTATGTAATAGATAACTGTAACTGTAGGGCTACAGGCATCAGTATGTAACAGACAGGTAGTATGTCTGAGTTCTCCAGGAAGAGGTTAAATACATTTCCTCGTAGCCAAAAGTATTCCAAACACAGAATGACCTGATAGCCGTTCACCTGTCGGATGTGTGCGAGACCACACACACACACACACACACACACACACACACACACACCAGTCGAAGACGGCAGTACTCTCAAGGTGGATGGAAAGCTGATGACAGGAAGAGCTGGAGCTCCCGTTTCATCAGCCCTTGGGACTAGTTCCTGACCGTCCCCCGTTGCTGAACTTTTTCAGAGTTTCAGTAACATAGAGAGTAGGCCAGCATGATGTCCAATACAAGTTTATCTAACTGTCAATACCAAACTACATGCACGCTACACACTACACTTCCTTTTCAGAAATTTAGAAAAAAAATGGCATTTAATAAAGGAGCCTTGGAGTCCCCGGGAGGGGGGGGGACCATAAATGCCCTCATCATCCGCCCCTCTCCCGGTGACGACTCAACTAGCTGCCTGGAACCACTGTCTGACTCACTGCTTCTTCATTTCCGCAATCTTCGCAGCCTTTCCTCTAACTTTCTCTCTGTTGAGCACCACCTCTCCTCCTCTAAACCTAACCTTCTCTTCTTAACTGAGACTCAGCTGTCTGAGGCAAATGATAGCAAACCTTTTTCTGTATCCTCCTACTTTCTCTATACGCATTTCAAAAACAAAGGTGGCTGTTGTGTATATGTATGCAACGACATATCTTGCTCTCATGTTCCTGAATTTGATTCTTCTGAATTCTCTGCTCTCTGACTTCGGCTTTCCTGTCATTCTCTGACTAAATATATCTGTGCTGTTTACTTATCCCCTAATTCTTCGACTATCTTACTTCTATGATGGAACACATCCTATCCGTTTCTGCTTTCTCTGAAATCTCCATTCTAGGAGGTTTCAATGTTCACCAACACCTCTGACTCTTCTCTCATTTCACAGATCCGCCTGGTGAACAAGCCTACGTCTTTTCTATCCTTAATGACCTAGAGCAGCTTGTACAGCACCCTGCCTGTATCTCTGATCTCCTTGGAGAAAGTTCCAGCATACTTGACCTCTTCCCTACACTTAATCCTTCTACTTACACTGTTAATCTTTCCTGTCCGTTGGGATCCTCCGATCACAACCTTATTATCTCAACCTGTCCTATTGCTCTAGTACAGCCTGTGGACCTCCAACGAAGCGTCGGTTGTGGCACCTCGGAGCTGCTGACTGGGAGGCTCTTAGGCAATACTTCTTTAAATTTCCTTTGAATTTTTATCGCTTCCATGGCCAGGAGCCATCTGAGTGTGCCTCATGCATTACGGAGGTTATTCTCTCGGGCATGGAAGCATACATTCCTTTCTCACATCCTTTGACTAATGCAAGAAAGTCTTAGTTTAATCACGCTTGTTCCAATGCTGTCCACAACAAGGAGAGGACCTATAAAAGGTACCGGAGCCAACCTACCCCTGAATCACATCTTTTCTTGTTTCTGCCCGGAATCGTGCTAAGTCTCTTCTTTGCTCTGATAAAAACACTTTCATCCTTACTATATGCTCTCAACTCTCTAACTCGAATTCTCCCTGCTCCTTATGGCACCTTGCCAAAAACCTTTCTAACAACTTTAACTCGTCATCCTTCCCTCCCCTTTTCTACCCTGGTGGTTCTGTAGCTATTTCTTCTACTGATAAAGCAGATCTCTTTACTCAAGCTTTTTCCTCCATTTCCACCTTAGACGATTCTGGTGTTGTTCCTCCATCACCTCCCCCCTCTGATTTCCTCATGGCTGACATTAAAATTTCTTCAGCTGATGTATTTTCTGCCGTCACTGGCCTTAATACTAACAAGGCATATGGGCCTGATGGGGCCCCTCCTGTTGTCCTCAGGAACTGTGCTTCTGTGTTTACACACAGCCTAGGTAAACTCTTTCTCCTTTGTCTATCAACTTGTACCTTTCCTTCTTGCTGGAAGTTTGCTTTCATTCAGCCAGTTCCAAAGAAGGGTGACCATTCCCAACCCTCTAACTATTGCCCAATTGCTTTAACATCCTGTGTCTCAATAGTTTTCGAGTCCATTCTCAACAGAAAAATTTTAAAGTATCTTTTCTATCACAACCTTCTTTCTGATCATCAGTATGGGTTCCGTCAGGGATGCACCACAGGTGATCTTCTCACCTACCTTTCAGACTCCTGGTCATCCTCCTTTTGGGACTTTGGCGAAAGCTTTATCATTGCACTTGATATATCAAAGGCTTTCAATCGAGTCTGGCATAAATCTTTAATATCCAAACTGCTCTCTTACGGTTTATATCCCTCTATCTGTGCCTTCATCTGTAGCTTCCTTTCTGGTCGTTCTATGGCTGCTGTTGTAGACTGCCACTGTTCTCCTAGATCTATCAACAGTGGCGTTCCTCAGGGCTCTGTCCTATCACCAGGTCTCTTCCTTTTATTCATTAGTGACCTTCTAAACTGTACATATAACCCTATCCACTCTAATGCTGATGACACCACCCTTCACCTTTCCATTCGGTTCCTGCAACGTCCATCTCAGCAGTTACTTCAACAAACAAGGGATGAGGCTATGGCACACCTATTGTTTGACTTGGATCATATTTCGACTGGGGTAAAAATAATCTTGATTTTAATGCATCAAAGATTCATTTCTTACACCTATCAACTCGACAAAATCTTCCTCAGAAGTACCCACTAATGTTTAATAATATCCAGCTCTACCCTGCATCATCCTTGAACATGCTTGGGGTTTCGTTTACTCGGGACTTATCTTGGAAAGAATATATCTCATGTAAACTCTGCTTCCAAGAGATTAGGTGTGCTAAGCCGACTCCATTCCTTCTTTACCCCTGCTCAGTTGTTGACTTTATACGCAGGTTTTATTCGCCCCTGTGTAGAGTACACCTCTCGTGTGGGGGGGCTTCCTACATACCCCTTATCTCAATAGGGTGGAGTCAAATGCATTTTGTCTCGTTAACTTTCCTCCTCTTACTGGCTGCCTTCAACCTGTCTCTTTACCGCACTGTTGCATCTTTACCTCTTTTCTGTTGCTGCTTCAGTGGCCACTGCTCGTCTGAACTCTCTGCTTGCATCCCTCCACCTCTATGATGGGCGTGTGGCACCCATCTAGCAACAAACTCTCATCCCTTTTCTGTCCAACTCTCTAATGCAAGAGTTAATCGTTACTCCCAGTGCTTCATTTATGCAACAGGTCAACTTTAAAACTGTCTCCCTCTGTCTGTATTTCCTGCTTCCTATGATCTCCAGTCTTTCAGTTGCATTGTGTCTGGGCATCTCGAAATGAACGGATCTTGAATTTCGCTCTCTTTTGCTTTTTTTATTTTTTTTCTTGTAAGGAATGGTTTGCGGGCTCTTATCCTTTGGTTCCTTCTTTCATACATAAACACACACACACACACACACACACACACACACACACACACACTCTCGCTAAAAGACAGAGGGGGATGTAAGTCCGAAATCATTTGTAGGAGAATCATTGTACCAAAGAGATCGACACCAGGGACAGCCAGGGAAGAAGGAAGAACTAGGAGAGTTGGAGCAAGAGAGAAAGTGGGAAGGCAGCAGCAAGCACGAACTGCTACTAACCATACACAGGTCACGTCAAACTGTTAAACTTTACAGTCAAGCAAGTGCTTACAATAAATCTCCATCGACCCCAATCTGCCTATTTCATCACCTCACCTCACTTACAAAACGAAGAGGATAACGGGACAGAAACGACCTACCCTGACGTTCCCCTACAACACCAACACTTATTCTTTCTCTCTCTGGGACTCTTCAATGAATCAGACAAGACATTTCTCTCTCTATAACAAATTGATAAAAACCACAGCATCCTGACATCTGGTGGCCTTCGACTTTGGTGGCAGGGGTAAAGGAAGCAGATTAACATCTCTATCAACAATCAACGATCAAATTAGGAATCAACTTCACGATCAAAACAGTCTACGACTGCTCTGCATGCAACAGTCAAACTACTTAGTTTCGATGTAGCTCAAAGTTTTAAAACTCCACGATTAAAACTCTACAGTCAAACAAGATGCTACAATTCCACAAACTACAAGCGAATACAGTGAGAACAAAACTACTAACCAAGTGAGAAACTTCAAGCAACAACAAGCAGGCAGAGAGCGAGGAAGCGCTGACCAAGTGTTGTGACTAGGGGAGTGACAACTCAGCAAACCATCACTTCACCACTACCACCATTATCACCATCACCACTATCACCACTCTTTCACTGCCGCGAATGTTGACGAGTCAAGATGACGGCAGCATAACACGCCAATCATTCCAAGTGTCCGACAACACCAGTCTGCCATCCTGCTGTACAGTACCTGTCCGACAACTTACCGACCTGCCTACCTAACTGATGGCGGCATCCGCTGATAACGGGAGCCAGTGCAATGCATATCTGCTAACATCAGTGAGCTGAACGTACTTTTACTTCTGTTCTTCCCAGGAGGCTATATATCTGACCTACATACACAATCCTTGATATCATTCATTTATTCCCAGCTTATATAATCATCAAATCTTAATCTTGCTAGTACTTAAGTGATACACAACTATACGTTTGTCACAAACATACAAAACGTGTTTTATAAGTATAACTAGGCAACAGTCATTAACAATATGTGTTTATCAATGAGATCTAGTAATTAGTATTATTACGGTACGTAAAAACACACACACACACACACACACACACACACACACACACACACACACACACACACACACACACACACACACACCAGCATTAGCAACACCCAATGACAATCTATAGTTAGAGGGAACAAGTAGTTCTGTAGAAAATCCTTAACAAACAAATAATGACTCACAGTTAGCAGAACGAAAGGAAAATGGAAATAGTACACATAACTCTCCACAAACATGAGATCAAGAAACAAGCACCTCACCTGCATGTATGATCAAGGATGATGACGTATCATGGCCAGGTTTTTCAAAACTAGATAGCAAGAATTATAGACAATCCTTACATTTTTATGAAAATATAGATCCAAACAGTTTATACAACAGAGTATATAGATCTGGAAACACAAATGATACATTCCAATATTACAAATGCACGGGAATTCAAGCGAATTTGGACAAACACGCAAGTTCCTCTGACCCCTCTGATTACAGACCAATAGCTGCCACATCTTCTCTTGGTATGGTATTTGAAACTTTAATTAATAAGCACATTGTCAAACATCTTGAATCCAACAACTTCATTAGTGACAGACAATATAGTTTTTGCCACGAAAGATCCACCATTGACATACTCACTCTCCTAACTCATACCATCCATCAATCAATTGACCTACATGGAGAAACTCATGTAGTAGCCCTTGATATTTCTAAAGCTTTCGACAGAGTATGGCACCGTTTCCTGCTGTCCAAACTCCCTTGCTATGGACTAACGCCTTTTGTTCCTTTGATATCTTCATATCTTCGTGACAGGAAAATAAGAATAAAATTAGATGATGTATATTCCAATTTCCACTCAGTTAACGTCGGCGTGCCGCAGGGATAAGTTCTGGCACCAACCCTATTCCTGGTTCATATTAATGATCTCTTATGTGTCACCCTTAATCTCATCCACTCATATGCAGGTGACTCAACACTACATAGTTCATTCACACTCACACACCCATTTACAAAGTCCCATATCTCTGCCTCTCAACTCAGTACAGCCATCTCCATAAATCAAGACCTATCTACGATCAGTGAATGGGGACAAAACAACCTTGTCTCATTTAATGCTAGTAAAACTAAACATATACAATTTACTAATAGACAGATATTGCCAGATTCGTACGTTACCTTCAGTATTACTAATATTCCCATCTCCAAAAGTATCGAAATTCTCAGCATCTCACTTAACAATGCCCTCAGCTGGACTGCTCATGTTAGATCACTTGCTAAAACTGCCTCAAAGAAACCTGGATTATTGTACAGAGTCCGTAACTTCTGCACTGATGAGCAGTTGCCTTTAATTTACAAGAGTCATATGTGCTCTCAGTTTGATTATTTCTCATCCTTGTGGAATGGATGTGGACAGGTTGCATTAAAACAACTGGACAAAATTAAGAACAAAGTTGTTAGAATTATTAACAACTCTGCCATTACAAATAAACTACCTCCCCTACAAGTAAGAAGGAATGTTGCCTCCCTTGCATTATTTTACAGGTATTTTTATGGCAAATGCTCAGACGAAGTTGCGTCCATGGTGCCACTTCTCCATGCCTTCCCTCGTGCTACACGGGCATCTGGTAGCGCTCATGACCGGAATGTCACTCAGCCATATTGCAGAACTTCTGCCAATTGGAATTCTTTCATTCCCCGAATCTCTATGGAACTCACTTCCCCAGAGTTGTTTCCCTCCAAACATCAACCCACAGCTGTTCACGTCTAACTGTTACAGATATTTTATGAACAGAGGACACCAGTAATCTGATGTATGGATTATTTTTTTTTTTATTCATTCGTTTTTCCGTCCTCTGTTGTTATTTAAAAAAAAAAAAAAACATAATGGCTAGTGCAACAACGACAGTGATTCACATTGCCCACAGAATCCACCCAGCCCAGACAGAAATCTGTCTATCTATTGCCAGACGCCTCAATCCCGTTTGGGGTAGCCACAAACAAATCGCCTCCAAGTCGCCCTGTCCCCCGCCATTTCACTGCCCTGCTCCCAACTCACATCCCCCTCTCTCATATACCTCTCCACCCCATCCCTCCATCTCATCCTCGGCCTTCCCCTCCCTCTTCCCCCCTCCACCTCACTCACATACACTCTCTTCGTCAGTCTTTCACCCTCCATCCTCTCCACATGGCCAAACCACCTCAGTGTGTTCCTCATAACGCTTCCTATCACATCCACATCCACACCACAACGCTCCTTTATATCCTTATTCGTCAGCCTGTCTCTCCACGTGACTCCACAGGCTCCTCTTAAATAACTCATTTCCACTGCTCTCACTCTTGACTTGTGTCCTTCCAACAACATCCAAGCTTCACTTCCGTACGTTAGAGTTGGTATCACAGTACTGTCATGTATAAACTTTTTCACTTCCATGCTCACTTCCCTGTTTCTTATCACTGTTTTCAAAGAACCAGCAACCTTTCTTGCCTGCTGTACCCTTTCAAGCACTTCACCCTCCAAACCTCCATCCTTAATCATCACACTACCCAAGTACTTAAACGTACATTTTCCAATTCCTCACCATCCAACCTCGCTGTACATTCACTGACTTCACCTCTCTCAAAGACCATCACTTTACTCTTCCCTACATTCACCTTTAGATTCCGTTTCTTACACACTCTCCCAAACTCATCCACCAAGCCTTGCAGCTCCCCTTCGTCTTCACTCAATAACACAGTATCATCTGCAAACAACAGTACAGGGAGTTTCCAAACACTATCCTCTCTCACCAGGGCCACTCCAACATCCACTACCCTACCTTGTACCTCTTTTATTCCCCATCCATGTACAGATTGAACAACCATGGAGACATGACACATCCCTGTTTCAACCCAACTTTCAAAGAAAAATTCACTTAGTTCACCATCCACACGCACTGCAGCCTTCGCACCATCATACATACTCTTCACAGCATTCAACAACTTCCCATCTACTCCATATATTCTTAACACTTTCCACAATCCTTGTCTATCCACCCTGTCATATGCTTTCTCCAAATCCATGAAAGCCGCATACAACTTCTTTCCCTTCTCTAGAAAGTTTTCCATTAAAGATCTAAGAATGAATATCTGATCTACACAACCTCTTCCCTTCCTAAAGCCTCCCTGTTCTTCTCCAACTAATTTCTCTGTTCTTTCTCTAACTCTGTCAATAAGTATCCTACCATACACTTTTCCTATTATACTAAGAAGACAAATGCCCCTATGATTACCACACACTTCTTTTTCCCCTTTTCCTTTGTACAAGGAAATAATTATACCTGACTTCCAATCCTCCGGGACTCTACCTTCCTCCCAGGCCAATCTGCACATCGTCCACATCCATTCTACTACTATCTCTCCCCCATGCTTCAGCATTTCACCACACACTCCATCAATTCCTGGGGCTTTCCCCGATTTAACTTTCTTCATTGCTTCCACAACTTCTATCCTACTGATTTCTTCCTCTCTTCTTACCTCCCTCCTTCTCCCAGCCATTCCCTAGCCACTTATACTCGCATTACTTCCATCCTCTACATTCAACAATTCCTTAGTGTTCTCTCCATCTGCTCACTTTTTCTCCCATCTCCACTAGTAATCTACCATTTTTATCTTTCACTCCCCTGCTAACTTCACTTCCACCCTGTCTTACTGTTTTCACCTCTTTCCAGAACATTTTCTTACAGTCCCTCCACTTTACACTCAAATTCCTTCTAAATTCCTCATCCACTCTCTTCTTACTCTCTCTTACTAATCTTTTCACCTCTCTCTTTCTACATATAACTCTCTCTTCCACCTCTCAACTTCTTCCACGCCCCTATTTCTCATCCATTCATTGTATGCTTTCTTCTTTTGTGCCACAGCCTGTTTCACCTCTTCAGTCCACCACGCTGTTCCTTGCACCCCCCTCCGTCTTCTCTTCCTTCCACACACCACATCACATGCTGCACATATTTCTTCTGTAAATATCCTACACACACCTTCCACGTCTCCCATCTGCTCCAATTCATATTGCCCAATTGTTCCTCCACTTCTCTCTTATACTCTGCCTTTTTCCCATCCTCTTGTAACCTTTCCACTCTCCTTGCAACTACTCCTTCCTCTCGTCTTTCCCTTCTTCTATTCTTCCATCTTTCTTGAATTCTAATTCTGGCCACCACCAAGTAGTGGTCAGAAAGTCCACTCCCCCAACCTCTATAAACTCTTGCATCCATTACACATCTTTGCATCCTTTCATCCACACACACATAATCAGTCATTGCCTTCCTTTCATTCAGTTCACCACCCACCTTTCTCATCACTCACCACGTATACCTGTGGATCATTTTATGCCTGAAGAGGGTATTGGTTATCACCAACCCCCTCCCAGCATAAATGTCCACTAACGCACTCCCATTCTCATCTATCTCAGCAGGCACACCCCACTCACCAACTATTCCATCCACCTTCACATTCCCAACTTTACCATTCATATCGCTGTAAAACTAGGAATTTACTATCCCCACCGTTATTGTTCAACCAGTGTAATGCCAGGAATTTTTATCCCACCAGTATTCTTCAATCAGTGTAAAGACGGATATTTATAATCTTACCTGTTGTTGGTACTGATCAACTCATCCATGGATAATACAGGTGGTACTCGACTTAGCATAATAGTTGATAGTAATTTAAGAAATATTGTGGTAGCGTTTGTAGTTTTTGGCCGAGCTTTGATTTAGTCAGTACCACAGGTGGTCGTCGTTCCCTCAGCGAAGGAATCTTGAATTGGAAGGGGAGTGAATTAGGCTTGAGGACTTAATTCCCTTGATTAGGTACACTAAGAAAGTAAGAAAAGATATATACTTTACTTTAGCAATTTTTTTATGCTGGTTTTCAAAAAAACATTGTTAATTACATGACCCTTTGTAGTATGAAAGAAGATTGTACATTAAAACCAGGGTTTGGATGATCATTCCTCCAACATTGTTACCAGGAGAAAACAATTTGATACATACAAGCGATGTATGAAGACATTGTACCATCCTTTCTTTCTGTCAGTTATTCTTAGGCTCGACAATAGCCTCAAGACAGGGACCTTTTTACGAGCATGGGTTATCTTTTCGGGCTGGCATAGCCTCGAACCAATAAGAATTATTACTCGTGTTCATTTTCGTCCTTATAATATACTCTCATCATGTAATTCTCCAGAATCCAATATCAGTTCAGGACTATTTACAGTTCATAATCATCATTACTACATAATCACCAAAAAATGCATAATCACTCGGGCTTGTGTAGCCTCGAGGATCTATCTATCTATCTATATACCTAGGCTGCTTCCCCCAAGGAAAGGGAGGTAGCCGAGACAGGACGACTCACTCTCCATTTACTCATCCATTCAAACACATTTATTCGCATCTTAGCCCCAAAGGGGAGAACGGACAGATCCTCACTGCATCACAACGCACAAGGGTCAACTGCGCAATGCAATCAGTGACATCCACAGCAGGGCCCGACAGCAGAACTGGTTTACCCCTGCCACATCATAACAGACCCATCCCCTTACCCGCACCTGACCTGACTAGCTGATCAGACCAAAAGCGGGAGAATATCCCCTCAGGGCTGCGTCATCACTTATTCATTCACAATTTCTCTCCATTTATTTCTGTCATGCACAGCCACTCTTCCTTGCTCAACAGACATCCCTCTCGCATCCAGCGCTCTCTTCACACTGTCCATCCATCCTATTCGTGGTCTTCCTCTCAGTCTTACACCTCTCACATCAGATCTAGTTATCTTTTTTCACCAATCGCTCATTATCCATTCTCTCCATATGCCCAAACCATTGCAACACCCTCTGCTCAACTCTACCAGCCATCTCCCGAACAACTCCAGTTCTCCTTCGCACTTCATCATTTCGCACTCGATCCATACGCGTCACTCCACACATACTCCTCAGACATCTCATCTCCATTACATTCAAACTTTTCCTCTCTGCTACACCCATATTCCATGTTTCAGCCCCATATAATGCAGTCGGTACCACAACACCCTCATACAGCCTTCTCTTTACATCCATTCTAAGCGAACGACATTTAAACACTTTTTTCATTCCTCCCAGCACCTTTCCTACTTCATTTATTCTAAACTTCACTTCTGCATCTATTCTTCCATCCACAGCAACATGTGACCCTAGATATTTAAAACAATCTACCTCCTCAAGCAACTCACCATTCAAAACTATATTCATCCCCCTACCATCTATCAACCTCGTACACTTCATCACTTTACTCTTATTCTCATTTACTTTCAATTTCCTCCTTTCACACCCTTCCAAACTCCTCTACCAACTGTCTCAATCTCTCCTCTGAATCAGTCACCAGTGCAGTATCATCTGCAAAAAGCAGCTGCTTCAGATTCCACTCTCCTCCATCAACATTTACCAGACTCAGACCTCCACCTAAAACTCTTGCATTCACCTCCCTTACAACACCATCCATGTAAATATTAAACAACCAAGGCGACATCACACATCCCTGTCGCAGCCCCACTCTCACGGGAAACCAATCACTCACAGCATTTCCCACTCTTACACACGCTCTACTATTTACATAAAAACTTTTCACCCCTTTTAGTAACCTACCATCAAGTCCATACAATCTTAAAACAGTCCACAAAGCCTCCCTATCAATTCTATCATACGCTTTCTCTAAATCCATAAATGCCCAAAACACATCCTTGCCTTTCGCTAAATACTTTTCACACACTTGTCTCACAGTAAACACCTGATCAACGCATCCCCTCCCTCTCCTAAAGCCACACTGCTCATCACTAATCACTCCCTCTGTACCCTCTCTAACTCTCATAATTAACACTCTACCATACACTTTACCTACAACACTCAACAGACTTATACCCCTAAAGCTAGTACATTCATACTTATCACCCTTGCCTTTATACAACGGGACCACACAAGCACTTGCCCAGTCAACTGGCACCATACCTTTCTCAAAGCACACATTCAATAATCTTACTAACCAGTCAACAATATTCACTCCACCACCCTTCAGGCATTCCACAGCACACCCATCCATACCTGCAGCTTTCCCTGTTTTCATCTCCTTTACTGCCTTCTCCACTTCCTCCTTCGTGATCAAAGAATCATTCAACTCTCCCTCGAGGAATAATTAAAAAAAAAAAAATATCACTAAGAATTCGTAATCACTCGGGCTTGTTTAGCCTTGAGGTACTCTTCAGACATTGTATAATCACTAAGAATACATAATCACTCGGGCTTGTTTAGCCTCGAGGTTCATTTCAAAATTACATCATTGCTCACAGGCACTAAGTTCCCTTCCACCCTCCTAACTTCCTAACCTTAGTTACAAGAAAGAAAACGGTTAATGGTTTTGAATTTCGCTCTTCCGTTACCAGATTACATCATTTTCAAATTTCTATTTCTTATTTACAAAAAAAATTCACTTGATAGATCAATAATACTATTACAATTACATCTGGTTTATATAATGATTCATGGGTAGTGTAAGTGTGTATGTTCTCATCTAGGGACAATACCACGAAGAGGCCTCATGCTCACTCTGACGTCGCCGGTGTCTGGGGACTGAATGAACGTCCATTATATACGACGTCTGGACCTCGAGTCGCTACGTTAAACTTTCAACAATATTACTTCATATAGCCCCTGACAAGTAAGGATTAAACAAAGAAAAAGAGGGGGGGGGAAGGAGAAATGTGGACGGCTCACCTGAACGAACGTCCATTATATACGACGTCTGGACCTCGAGTGGGCTCCTTGGGTATGCTAGCGACACCACTGCTAAGTCAAATGAGGTGGTGTTTTTGAAATATGGTGGGTTCCAATTCTCTTTACAATTTATTTAGCAGTGTACCCATGACGCCAGGACTTTTGATTGAATTGGGGAAAATTTGGGATTTAATCCTTACTTAATTTAGATACTGATTCTATCACTATCTCACTTTGAATTTTAGGGCAGCTTATGCCATCTAGTGACGGCTAAAATAAACGGGACCTTTAAATCCTCACAAATGACGTTATTTAGGCCTTTTGGACTGTTAATCTCACATATTTGGGTTCTAGCAGCTTCTTTAGTAAACATTTTCACAACTAGGTTACGGAAAGAATTGTATATTCATCATTATTCTGTTTAATGTTTAAACTCGGCGCCTAATAGCGACGCACAAAGAAAGAGGAAAAGCTGCGCGCATCTGTTATTCCTTACTCGACCAGACGGGGAATTCTCAACATCCACAATTACATCAACCACTGCATAGATACAGAGATTCATACATATAAAAATAAAGTTAGCCCTACATTAATCATTAACATATGAATTACTACTTGGGATAGGAATTTATAGACTAATATTCAAGTTACACCCTATCAAACTTAAAAATTACAGTACTTCTAAACACATACATGAATATTAAATTTGTGGCACTACATCACCAGTCAAAAACACTCTCTCATTCCTTCCAAACTTTTCCATGCACACTTCTACATTTGTCCAGAACTCGTCTCTCACTCTTCTAGCACGATCTTGCGTTGGCGCATACACACACACAATCGCCCACATTTGTATTCCAACTTTCAACTTTACCCACACAATCCTTGACCCAACTGATCCATACTGTCTTATGCTCCTCTTCCATCTTTTACTCACAACTATATATACTCCTTCCTTTGCCCTCTCATTCTCACCTACTCCTGCACATATACCCCATCCATACTCCCATTCTCTCACACTTTCTCCTCCCCATTTTGTTTCAGTTATTTCACATACATCCACTTTCGCACCCTCAAACACCTGGACAATCTCTCTTTCACCTCATCATTCGCTCCCCTTACATTCCACGTTCCGATAATCATGTCTTTTGTCCGGTCCTTGGTCGTCATCGTTTGGTCAGTCCTTGTCCGAGGCTTATTGTTTGTTTTTTTAGTTAGGTGTTTTCCGGGGAGGGGCACTAACCCTCCGCCAACCCTTTTAGTCGCCTTTTACGACAAGCAGGGATACTGGGGGAGTATTCTTGAAAACCCCCCCTACCCCAAGGTATAATGGATGAGAGAGAAAATAGCATGGTTTGCATCTAGAATTAATCAAGAATGATGTCCAGTTGGAAACTTGATCAAGTCTGATAAACTCTTATGAGCTGGGACATATGAAGATTTTAAAACAGATTTCCTAAAGAAATTCTCTGGGGGTAGAACTTTTTTAACAGGTATAGCTCCAGAATTACATAAGATCATAGATCTCATCAGACATGCACACACTTCCAGTGAATTAAGTGATATCACAGCTGATGTGTCCATGATTAAAAGAACACTATTAGCCAGCATAAAAAACTCAGACTGGATCAGTTAATGGAGGAATATTATCAATGCATGTAGTTGGTATTATTGGTCATGTGCAAACTGCCTGAGAGACTCTTAAAGATCAAGGAACATGCTTACTTGACTTTTTGATGACGTGAAATTGAATATAAATCCACAGTAGCTGAAATACCACAATCCAATAAAACAGGGATGAGAATTACAGACACAGTGGTGGCTATAAATTCATCAAGCACAAGTACAGAACAAGGGAGATCTCGACCAGAGAACAAACAAAACATCAGACATCAAGGCACCATTCACAAACACCAGGTACAGGGAGCCCTAAAAATTTGCACGTCAGATACCGTGCCACAGAAAAACCAATATATGGTTAATCAACTCGTAGGTCACACTCTACAGATAGGCCTACACTATGTTATTACTGTGCTAGCCCAGGCCATACAAAATCTGAGTGTTACATTAAAACCAAAGAGGATATAGAAAAAGAAAAAGGACTTGAGCCTTACTGCAGAAGGCATAAGGCACAAGAACATTGGACGTCAAACTGCAAGACGGTAGAGAGATTATCATCTGTTTTTAAGTCGGGGGAAGGTCATACCAATAACAATAATAAAAAAAAAGATGACTATACATAAAGAAAACCAAACCTAAAGTTCAAATAGGGAGCATGCATGGAAATGTGTTTTGGTTTCCGCTTCCTGTGAAGATGAGATTTAATTATTTTGGATTCAAGCTCACCAGTGAATTTAATAACATAAGAGGAATTGGGGATGATTTTTAGAAATAAAAAGAAAGTAACTTTTGTAGACGAATCAATTTAGATTTATATACTGTTGATGGCAAACAAATACCTGAAAATGGCATGATAAAGTTAGATATTAAATTCACAGAGATTACAAAAACTCACTGCTATTTTCTATATAGTGGAAGTTTTAGCAAATAAACAAGCATCCTTTTAAACCTAAATACAATTAAAAAAAAAAATGAAAATATCTTAATGTCATACTTCAATGGGATAAATTACGACAGAGAATTCATTGAGGAGATTCCTTCACCGGAAGTGTCACCCAACAATGGTAGAAAACCGAAGGGAGTTGAAACGATTAAACATTTTTTTTTTTTTTTAAATTTAGGTTCTTTATTTACCATTCAGTACAAGCCCCAACACTCAGGGGAACACTGTCCCTGAAGGCCAAGCAGGGAGGGGTGCATGAGGAAAACAAAATCGGTATCACAGGGCATAGAAGGTACAGAAGGAATTATCATTACGAGCACAATAATGAACAATGGCATACAATGATACATACATGGTACAAAGTTGGCACAGTAATTATCATCACATATTTTGATATGAGTGAAGTGGTACATAGATACACACGTATGTACATACATATGCAGAGAGGCACATTTGCACATATACATATACGTATATATCTATACATGTATGGATATATTCATGGACATGTAGCAACAGACATACTGCATGTACAGGATAGGTACGTATGTATAAAGATATGGGTATGTGTACAGGCGTGCATACATACACATATGCAACATGCACACATATATGATGTATTCATACATACATAGACAGGGATATATATATATATATATATATATATATATATATATATATATATATATACACCCTAAGTAGATACATATACATAGTCACATACACAGGTGGGTGGAGAGAGAGAGAGAGAGAGAGAGAGAGACGATATGCATTATAAAATAACCTCTTGATTCAAAATCCCAACACTAGGACACTACATGCACACATGCACCTGATGTGTGTGCGTGTGCGTGGACAACACACACACACACACACTTGACACGAGTGAGAGAGTATGTGCCTACGCAACGTTCCGCACCGGGTCAATCTCTGCCCTCAAATGGCTATACCTAAAAAGTATCTTTATATGAGTCAAGCTCAGTACTAGGTCCAACTAAATACTGTAGTGTTCTAATATAAAAGAGACAGTTTAAGTAAAAGTGTTATTCCAGTAACAGTGCCGAAACAAGCAAAACAGATAGAACTAGAAGATAAAATGTGGTAACACAATAGTGTATACTGCATCACTGAAACACAACAAACAATACACACAGTAGATTTCTCTGACAGATATGCTACTCTGCAGGCAAGAAGAGACGTTTATGATAAAAAAGGAGGAGGACTATTAATGGTACATCATAAATATAATAAAATTGAACTAAATAAGCAATTCTCGGGTCACAGTGACATCTTATATGCCCATGGTGATATACATGGAAAAAATGGATAATAGTGTTAGAATATTTAGCAGTTAATGATACCGCAAGAAACATACAGATTATACGAAAAATAGAAAAAAAAATGAGGATAGTGATGAAAACTACCCTATGTTAATATCAGGGGACCTAAGCAGTCACATAGGATTTTTAGGACCACAAAAGGTAAATGAAAATGGAAAAAAAGTACTAAACCTTCTTGAAAAATAAAATTTAGTACTACTAAATGCAGATGAAAAAAGTAAAGGAGAAATAACTTGGAGCAGAAATGAACAAAAAAGCACCACTGATTACATGATAACAAACCAAACCCTCTATTAAGTATTTCCAAAATATGGAGATTGATGAAGAACAAGAAGCATTCGACCTAAGTGACCATAACCAACTTGAAGCAGTATTCAACACAAAATCCAGTACACAACACTAATTCTTACCAAAAGAAAAGTAAATAACATATTTAAAGATAAACGAAGAAACACAAGAGAAGTATATTAAAAATTTAGAAAACGAACTAAAGGAGATGAAAAATATACAAGATTTTGAAGCAAAAATGAACGCAGCAGCCTCAAAAGTCCTAGAAAAAAAGATAAAGAAAAAAGAAAAGACAATACAGAAAAACAAGATCTTATCTGGCTAACTAAGAACATAAAAAAGGAAATAAGTTTAAGAAGAGAATGTAACAAAAAAAGAAGAAAGGCAAATGAAGAAGAGGAAAAAGAAAGATATAAAAAACTATACAACGAACAAAAGTACAAAGTCCAAGCCCTCGTAAAGGAGGCAATGTGGAGAAATGAAAATATTACTGATGATAATGACAGACAAAAACAGTAGTAAAAAATTGTGGGAACATGTTAAAAAACTAAAAGGAGAGACAGTAAAAACTAACAAATCAATAACTATATGTGAAGCGAACGAGGAAATAAAGGAAAAAGATATACCTAACAAATTGACTGAATACTGGAGAAAAATTTATCAAGCACATGAAAATAATATCAAAGATGTCTGGAATGAAAACAAAATAAAGGGCTATAAGGAAAGACTAGAAAATAATAGAAATAAGGATACAACAACAATAAACATAAAGGAAATGGAATATCAAATACCCAAAAACCTTAGAGAATACTTTGATATGATCAACTTTGTACGAAGATGTTCACCAGAAATCATGAAAGAGCCAACAATAACAGCAAAGGATGTAAAACACCAACTGGAAAAACTGAAATGTAAAAAAGCACCGATTCCAGATGAAATTAAACCAGAACTTTTTAAATTACCCCTAAATAGTGAACTGTGCATTGAAAAACTTGCAGAATACTACAAATGGAAGACGTCGAAAACAAAATTGCTACCAGAAACACAAAAACCTAATGTGAAGGATCTTAAGACCGATAGCATTATTAAACATAGGCTACAAAATCTTCATGGGAATAATACGGGAAAAAACTGAACAGTACAGAGCAGGGGAAATAAACGACCTACAAGCAGGATTCACAACGGGAAGAAGGATAATTGGCAACCTGTACACACTACAGCACTGCATAGAAAGAAAGGTTTCAAAACAATACTCCCCTCTACGCAATTGCCATTGATTTTACAAAAGCCTTCGACTCAGTTGACAGGAAAAAGATGATAGAAACTTTGATGGAATACAATAGCAAACACCTATGTTCAAGACACAACAACAGTATACCTAGATGAAAAGAAACAAAAAGATTTTAAAGTGACAAGTGGGATAAAACAAGGATGCAATGGCTCTACTTTACTTTTTCTTTTGGTTACTTACTATATTATAAAAAATAAAAAAAAATGGAAGATGGAATAACAGGATACAAAGATGACAGCTTTTATATATGCAGACTATTTTATGCAGACGACTTCCTTGTATTTGCCCAGTCACATGAAGAAGCAGACATTGCAATAAAAAACTTAGAAGCAGCAACAAAAGAATGCGGACTGAAACTAGACCGCGAAAAAGCAACATCATATTCTACAATTCCTTCTACACACCGCAAGAAATAGAAGGAATTAAAATAACAGAAGAAATAAAATATTTAGGAGTTATCATCAATAACAGAAGAAGTTGTTTCGACAAGCACAAAAGTAAGTGCATTGAGAAGGCAAGAAAACTGACCAACACCACCTATTCTGTCACTGCAAGATGTTGTAACAGGATGATGATTGGAAAAACCTTTTGGAAAGGGCTGGCAATACCCTTAATTCTCTAAGCAACAGAAGTAGTATGCTTCACTAAAGAAGAAATATATACTTTACAAAAAATAGAAAATCAAGTATATAGGGGAATACTACAAGCACCATCATATGCGGCAACTAGCGCCATCAGAGGAGAAATAGGAGCCTCATCCTGCACAAGAGACATAACATCAAAAATAGTCTTCACAAAACATATAATAGAAATTGAAGGAAACAAACTCTTAAAAGAAATATTTATCAAACAATATGAAGAAGGAAAAACCATGTGGATAAAACAACTAAAGATGTACCTAAAAACTGTAAAC
This sequence comes from Coenobita brevimanus, assembly GCF_032717465.1. NCBI lineage: Eukaryota > Metazoa > Arthropoda > Malacostraca > Decapoda > Coenobitidae > Coenobita > Coenobita brevimanus. Next base: position 12,082,267 of record NC_136996.1, read on the forward strand.
ATTAGCCTAACAGAAATTAAAGATAAGACAGAAAATGAACTAAAAAAGAAGGTCAGAGATTGGGATACCCTAAAATGGAAAGAGGAAATAAACACTATATCTACCCTAACCCTCTACAGACAATATAAACACAGCATGAAAGAAGTAACATGGTTCGATAATACTGAAGGATCAAGCCTCCTAATAAAAGCCAGAACAAACACATTAAAACTAAACTGGAGGAAGGGACACCAGAACGAGGACACAACATGCCCGGCATGTGGAAAACCAGAAGAAACGCAAGAACACTTTATACTTAATGTCCCGCATACGAAACCATCAGAGGAAAATACACTTCCGTGCAAAGAACATATCGACATGAACAAGAGAAAATGGCAGAACTGCTATTATTAACAGCAAAAAATCAAGATACAGAAGAAAAGAAAAGGTTCATCACGCAATTATGGAAGAAAAGAATAAAATAATCAAAGAAAAGGAAGATTAAGGAAATGACAACGACGCAAGGGAGCCGTAGCAAAGGCAATCCCGAAACTTTACTGGACTGGACTGTTCATTGTTGACTGTTTAGTCTGCGACGAAGAGGAATGCAAAAATTTAAGTAGAAGCTTTCTGCTAGTACCTTTAGCAAATCAACTTTGGAAGGAGTTAAGAAAAGGGACAAAGGTAGAAAGCAGGATGATGATTTCTGCCAGGAATTGGTGGAAATGGAGGCATAAACTGGTAGAACGAGTGCACAGACTAGCGAAGGCTTTTCAGAGTGAAATAGATGAAATTAAAAAGTAGTTGCACATGCAGAAGGAAGAAAATGAAAATTTAATAAAGGAGATTAATAAGAAAGACACAACAATAGATGAATTATCAGTTAAGGTGGGTACACTTAGATTAGTGAAATGGCAAGCACAGTTGTCAACCATGAGAGTATTATGGAAGAGTACAGTAAGGCAGGCAAGCACTCTGACAGATCATAGCAGTGATATTGAGAAGATAATCCAGGTAAATGAAGCAATGCAAAGCTACAAAAATGATGTGGAAACCACATATGCTGAAATGGTGAAAGTAAAGAAAGACCTAGAAACAAAAGTTGAAGAAAAGGTTATTAAAAAGGAAGTGATGAAAATAATCCAAAACAATCCAAAATTGGTCAAAGATTCAGCAGACATCAAATCTACTGTATAGTAATCACTGGTATAGAGGAGGAAGAAATAAAAAAGATTTCGAGGGAGAAAAAGGAGATGACAACTGTAATGAATATATTGAAGGAAGTGTCAGAGGAAATCTGTAGTAAAGACACAGAGGAACACAGAAGGCTAGGGAAGTATGAGAGAAATAAATCAAGGCAGATGAAGGTAACCTTCCAGGGTGTAAACATTGTGGAGGAAATACTGAAAAATGCAAACAAACTTATGGAAAAAGGACTTAAAAAATGTATGGATAAAAAGATGCCTAACTTAGAGGAACTTGGATTACTGAAAGAGAAAAGGGAGGAGGCAAGAACAAAGAATGAGGGAAGATCAGAGGAAGAGAAGAACACATTTTTTACAAAGTAACTGGAGTGCAGGTTCGAAAGTGGTACATAAACAGGAGGGAATAAAAAGGAGAAAGGTAGTAGACCCAAGTCATGACAAGTATGTAAACAAGATGGTTAAGTTGATGAACTCTAATGTAGATGGAATGGTATCTAAATTACTAGAGATGAATGATTATATCAAAGAAAAGGAACCACATATTGTTTGCCTAACTGAAACAAAATTAATATCAAGGATATCAAATGATACACTAAACCTAGAGGAATACAACAATATATGGAGAAGAGATAGGAACTTAAAAAAAAGAAGAGGAATTATAATATTAACAAAGAAAAATCTGCAAGTCAAGGAAATAGAACTAGATGTACCCTCACAGGTAGAACTGATCGCAGTAGAGATTAGTATGTTTGAAGGGAAAGTAATTGTGGCAAATATATACATGCCACCCAGATCAAACATTTGGGAAAAAGGCGAATATGAACACCTGGCAGAGAAAACAGTTAAAAGTTTAAGAGCATTACTACATAGAATGGAGGAGAAATCGGAAAGAATTATACTAACTGGAGATTTCAATACAAATATAAATTGGAATACTCCAGATATAACAAGCCAGGAAAGCTGTTGGGACCAAAAGCTCCTGGACCTTGTGCAGGAGTTTTTCCTAACAGAACATGTAAAAGAAAGCACAAGAAAAAGAGGACTTGACATACCATCAGTATTAGATCGTATATTTACCAGGCAAGAAAATGATATTGACAATATAATGTATCACCCTCCATTCGACAAAAGTGATCATGCAGTATTAAATTACAACTTCAGGATTGCATATGACATAGTTAGTAGTAATGAAAGTTACAAAAAGAGCTTTAACTAAAAAAGGGCAACTATCATGACCTAAAGAAATACTTCTTAGAAATAGATTGGGAAAAAGAGCTTAGAGGACAAGATTTAGATGTTACAAAAAATTCTGTGAACTTTATGATAAAGGAGTCCAGAAGTACATCCCACAGCACAAATAAGCAGAAAAGAAAATAAATGGTTTAATACAGAAAAAAAAAAAAGATTTGTTGTGGAACAGATACAGAAGACACAACAGTGAAAGGGCATATAACAATTATAAACAGGCAAGAAACGATTATACGACAATAAGGAGGGAAGCCCCAAAACAGGTTGAGCACTAAATAAGAATTTCCAATCATATTACAGAAGAAAATAATTTTGAGAGGGATTATGTGGAACATGCATGCCCACACGTACTACCGGATATACAGATAGCAGAAAAAGAAATACAGGAGGAGTTCAATAAATTAGACAAAGGAAAAGCAAATGGTCCTGATGAAATTTCATGTTGGGTGTTACATGAATGTGCAAAGGAGTTAAGTAAACCATTATCTTTAATTTTCAAGGAATCCTTGGGACAATGTAAACTACCTGATATTTAGAAGAAAGCATTGTTCCCTTATTCAAGAAAGAGAATAGACAAAATCCACTCAACTACCGACCAGTATCACCAACCAGTGTTGTAAGCAAGGTATTAGAAAAGCTGATAAGAAAAGTTTGGGTGAATCATCTAGAACACAATATGATAACAAAGACAGTGTGGTTTCAGAAAGGGAAAATCATGTGTTCCTAATCTATTGACCTACTATGACAGAGTAACAGAAACATTACAGGACAGAGAAGGATGGGTGGACAATATCTATTTAGATTTCAAGAAAGCATTTGACAGAGTACCGCACCAAAGATTTTTATGGAAACTGTACCATCAAGGAGGAATCCGAGGCAAATTGTATTGTTGGATGCAAGATTTTCTCAAAAAAAGAGAAATGAGAACAGTACTAAGGGGAAATTACTCATCATAGCGGAGTTCCACAGGGCTCAGTGCTGGCACCAGGTATGTTTTTAGTGCATATAAATGATATAGACAGTAACATTGGAAAAGAAAGCTGTCTACAGTAAATATGTTTGCTGATGATGCAAAAATACAAAGAGAATTACTAACACAGACTCTTGTAAAGAGCTACAAGAAGAATTAAATAAACTTCGTGAATGGAGCAATACATGGCAAATGGAATTCAATGTGGACAAGTATCATGCAGTCAAGTTTGGTAAAGGTGGAAAAAGACCTGATTGGGATTATAAGTTTGGAAGTAAAACCCTACACACATCAGAAAAGGAGAAGGACCTACAGTAGGTGTGATTATCAATAACAGACTATCTCCGGCTGACCACATCAGTGAGAAGGTACAGAACTTGTATACACTGCTTGCAAATATGAGAATAGCATTCACATAAATAAATGAAGATATGCTAAGAAAGATAATAACATCATTCATCAGACCAACCCTGGAGTATGCATCAGTAGTCTGGAATCCTCATCTCAAAAAACACATAGATAAGATTTAAAAAGTTCAAAGGGCTGCTACAAGATGGGTACCAAACTTAGGGATGTAAGCTATGAAGAAAGACTAGAAGAACTGATTTTACCTACACTACAGGAGAGAAGGAAAAGAGGAGACATGATTATGCTTTATAAATGCATATCAGGGAAGGAGGAAATAGACATAAATGGTTACATAACCTATGGGGATGCATCAGCAAGAGGACACTGCAAAAAACTGCAAAAAAAGAGGCAGTAAAGACGTAACAAAATTTATTTTCCCAAATAGGGCAGTTGATCAGTGGAATGCACTACCGAATGAGATAGTGTGTGCCAAAACAGTTCATTACTTTAAGGATATGTACGATAAAAATGGTTTAAGACACGGGACAGTGCAAGCTTGACTCATTCCTGTAAAGATACAATCAGGTAAGAACAATTAGGTAAGGTAAGAACACACACACACACACACACACCTAAATGCCTGATCATTGTCCTAGTGCCAGAGTATTACAATGAAAGGAAGTTGGGGTGAAGGGTGAGAATGTCTTCGAGTACATCAAGATGTGAGATGACGTAGGTACACAAAGCAGAAAACAAGAGTCTAGGGGGTCTGAAGTGGACAATAACTGGGCCACTAACGATATGATGTGATAATGCTTCATCTATTGGATTGTGACAGAGTTTTCATGGCCTGTTGGCAGTCGGTCATCCAGTGATTTCCCCTGGGGAGCGATACCCCAGGCGAATGCAGGCGATGGCCACATCACAGCGGCGGGTGTGGGTGGGGTGCTTGTTGTAGATGTGTATCACGCCACAGTAGGTGTCATAGTGCTGGATGGTGACACTAGTGGGACGTTCAGCATCGGTACGCAGGGCTAGGTCCTCCCTGGACTCCTCGAGAAGGATTCTCCTGACAATTGTTGTGGACACTGGGAGGCAGATGGCAGCTAGGGGAGGTTGCAGGCAGCTCGGGCCAGGCAATCTGCCTGGTCGTAGTGGATGTGACCAACATGAGCTGGGATCCAAATAAAAGAAACCCTGAGGTCAAGAGCATGAGTCTGATGAAGGTGAGAGTAGAGGGAGGCGAAGAGAGGGGAGGGGCATCGGGGGGGGGGTTGCGAAGTAAGGCAAGGGCAGCTTGGGAATCGCTGATGATTAGACCTGGTAGGTGGCAAGAGATAAGGAAGTCAAGGGCAGAGTGTATAGCAGATAGTTCACACTGGGTACTGCTGGCCCAGTTGGGAAGGCGGTGGGAGGTGGGGAAGACGGGAGATGCAGTGTTAGTAAAGGTAATGCAAGCAGCTCCCACCTGGCTGTTAGTGAGGACAGAACCGTCAATGTAGACGTGAACAGGAGGGGAAGGGTAGTTGCGGGCTATGGAGTGAAGGGTTTCAGTGATGGAAAGCTGTGAGGGGATGGGTAAGCGGTCAGAAGCAGGTGGGTAGTGCACAGCAGGAGTTGTACGTGTCCAGGTAGGGGGCAAAGGGTCAGTAGGGATGGGAGTGACAAGATCAACATGGATGGTGGGAACACGGCCAGAAAGCTGGAGAGGACAGTTGAGATGAAGGAATTCATTTTAGCCAGAATGCCAGGCCTGGTACGTGAGTATGCCGGATCCGATCTAAGTGAGTGGAATCTGAGAGAATGTCAACCAGTCGGGAGGAAAAGGATGGAGCAGGAGACAGAAATGAGGTCAGACACTGTGTGGCAAAGCAGACTCCAAGCATATGAATGCGATCAGTGATGGGACATAGAGTTCATGGAGCATGTTAACTACTCTGGCAGACCTGGGGCAGCGAAGAATGAGGTGCATCGCCCGATTTTGTACCACTTCAAGTGGTCGGAGCTGTGCTGGGGGGACAAGGGAGAGAGGGATACCATGATAATCAAGAAGGGAGTGAATATATAACAGGTAAAATGATTGAGCGACGGGGATGCTGACCCCATGCGAGTCACAAGTGAGTGTGCCAAGGAGTTTAAGTCTGTGGTGAGGGTAGGTGCAGATAGTGGAGACATACTGGGAGGGGTTAAAGAGGGAAGAAAGGGGAATTCTGAGATATGTACAATCCTGCACTATCTCAGGATGAAAGCTGAGGAGGGTTATGGTTGTGCAAGCAAGCCTATGAGTGAGGGATCGTGTAAACAGTTTGGTTTTGCCAGTGTTGATAATCAACCCACAAGCAGATGCAGCCTGGTCGAACTTGACTAGAAGACGTTGGAGAGTGGCAGGAGAGGGTGAGTGGATGCAGATATCATCAGCATAGGTTAGGATCATAGAGGAATCAGGGATAGGACCTAAAAGATGGAGGAGTCTGTTCATGCGAAGATTGAAGAGAAAGGGACTAAGTACCCCACCGTGAGGTGTGCCAAGATTGAAGGGTCAATAATTACTAACTGCCCCCAAAAATAGAACCCGAGAGTGACGATGAGACCTCATCGTCACTCTCGGTAACTTTCCAGTTTGCAATGTCGAATGCAGCTTTGAGGTCAATGAAAGCTGTACAGGAGGAGAATGTGATGTGAGTGAGTAATTCTGCAAGGCAATGTTGTGTGCTTCGGTCTGGGAGAAAACCAAAAAGCTGAGGAGACAGCCAGTCCTGGAGAAGATCGCAGAGCCTTGCTAAAAGAATTCTCTTGAGGACTTTGCAGATCCAGGAAGCCAGGGAAATGGGATGGAAATCGGAGGAATTAGGCTTAGGGATGGGGATGATGGTGCTATGGGTCCAGTCTGCAGGGAGACTACCTTCGGAAAGACTCGGGCTGAACAGTGAGAGTTAGGGATTGCCAGGGACTTGAGCGATGAGTCTGAGTGTGGCGTAGGTGATCCCATTATCACCTGGGGCAGTTGCCGTGCCTTGCAGTAGTGCAAGGCGCAACTCTTCACCAGTGATGGGGTGATCATCGAGGAGAGAGGGAGTGGTGTGAGCCTCTGCAATACGTGCTAGCCTGTTTCCGCTAGCAGCTAAGAGGCAAGCCTTGATGGGGGGAGGCAGGGATGTCAGCTGAGATTGGGTGGACCATTTGTCAACTAGGTTGTTGGCATATTCCACAGGATTGTGGTGGAGAGGAGGGGAGGGGGACTCACGTGACTGAACTACTCTATTAACAAGCCGCCAAGCCTTAGATTGTGGAGTGTGTGCGTTAACATGCTGGAGAATGTCATGCCAATACTCCTGGCGAACACTGTGTTTAAGGTCACAGGAGGACCTGGCTGCAGTTAGATAGGAGTGGAGGTTGTCAGCGGTGTGGTCAGCACGGTACATGGCCGCTGCTCGCTTCACTTACTCCTCGCTGTCCTGTAGACGGTGATCCCTTACCCATTCCCCGGCCTGGTGAGCAGAGGTTTTTGTATGATTGACTTTCAGCACATAATGATCATAGAGGGTTTGTACTACAGTAACCAGGGAGGGGTATAGTTCAGATGATGTGGTGAACGAATGACTGGCAAACCAGGTGGTTAGCATGTCCTTGAAAGTGGGTTGCAGTGGAATATGGATATTAATCCTTTTCCTGACATGATGGTGCTGGGAGTGTAGTATGGGAATGGAATATGTGGCAAGGATGGCATTGTGGTTGAAGATAAGAGTAGGGACAAAGTCAACAGTGAGGGCATGTTGTACCACGTTGCTACCAAGGACGAGATCGAGATAGCCTCCCCCAACATGAGTGGGATGAGAAGTGGAGAATCAATGGAGATGATGGTTATTGGCAGTCATGGAGACGATGACCAGCAAGAGAAGCACGGGAACTGCCAAATGACGGATGAGAGGCATTAAAATCGCCCAGGTAAATGATAGGTGAGGAGTGGTGGGTAGGTAAAGTGGTAGGGTCACCCCCAGTTGGACTGAGATAGACGTTACATATATACAAAGAGGCATCGTTGACAGTAAGGCGAAATAAGTGAAAAAGGGAGGAGTGAGAAGAGGCAGGTGATTTGGTAATGAGGGTGTGAAGAATAGAGTGACAAATGTATGTAACCAGGCCTTGGCCAGAGTGGGTATGATAGCACTGGTATCCCCGAAGCCTGGGTGGGGGTCTGGGGCGACGAGAGTGAGGGAGAGCCTCCTGAAGGCAGATAACAGCTGGGTGATGAGATGAAGCATAATGAGAAAGGTCAGCCAGGCAGTGATGGATGCTTCATATGTTCCAAGATAACATTTTATATTGTATAGGTTTGGGAGCTATTAGGACAAGGAGGGAGACGGAGAACTGTCATGAGAGAGTTGGGGAACGGATGGTTGGGGAAGTGGGGGAAAGGAGGAGAAAAGTGGATGGGGAAGCACGAGAGAGGGAGGTCCCATATGTGCAGTTGTCGGGAGAGAGGGAGTTAGGGGAAGGGGGGAGGGTGGCAGAGAGGCAAGGATGTATGGGGGAAAGGAGTGAGTGAGGGCGTACAGACAGAGGAGGCTTGTGTGAGAGGGTGAGGCTGGGACACAGGTGGAAGGACAAACCTGGGTGGTGGTGAGACAGGAGGGAGGGAAGGAGCAGCGATAACATCAGGTGTGGTAATTACATGGGAGTTGGTTTGTGAGAGCTGGGAGGTAGGCAGAGAGGGAATATTAAGGTGAGAGAGTACATACAAAAGGAGACTGTCTAGTTCCTCATACTGTTGCTGAAGGAGTTGAAGTTGATGGTCTGATGGGTGGGGCATGGGGTGAGGAGGGGAAGGGGTGAGCAGCTTGTTGCGGGGCATGGGGAGGGGCAGAGGCTGAAGGGGAGGGGGGCATGATGTAGAATCAGCGGTGGGAGGATGTATCTGCTGATGAATGGCAGTAGGGGTGGTGGTGGGGGCAGGAGCAGGGGCAGGGCGGGCTGAGTGACGAGTTGGGCAATCCAGGTGCCAAGCAGTGACGCCCACACGCCCACACCGAGGGCACTGAAACTGTGGTGAATGTAGCAGATGAGGGTGGGCAGCCATGGGGTCAGTTGGGGCTGGTGGCGGGGTTGGTAGGGGCAGTTCTCGGAACTCAGATGAGTGAGGGTCAGGTCCACAGGGACTGCATGAGTGAATGATGGTGGAGTGCCTGACAGGGCAGGTTGTAGTGGAATGGGGGCCACTGCACAGACCACACTTTCCTGCATACCGGCAGTAGCATGAGATGTGGCCAGACTCATAACAGCGATAACACAAGGGCTGTGATGGCTTGGCCTCTACGATGGTACAGGGGGAGAGGAGTAGCTCATAGCAGTATTCGGGAGGGGGGGAGTCTTCTCCCTCCCATACAACAGTGGCACGGTTGATGGGTTCTCCCAAAGAGTTGTACAGGCGACATGCTCACTTGACACCAGGTATATTGTGTACGACTGTAACAGGGCAGTCAGTTGCCAGGCGTTTCACAAGGTATTTCAGCAATTTCTTCCTTCTAATTAGGGCATCATGGAGTAAAAATTTGACGCCCTCAGTTGTTAGGGTCTGGATGAGATCAGGATAATTCCTGTGGACGTAGATGTTAGGAGGTGCTGGAGACATGAAGCGAACAGCTTCGGAGTGTCAAGTGATGGGGTGAGTGAATGCATGTTGGTGCCAGACACCGTGGACAGCATGTGTGCATGTGGAGGGGAATGCCAGGCACACATATTGGTCTCGTGGTATGATGGGAGGGAGACAGAGCCGGGGATTGGGGTATGTGGCCATAGGAGGGGTACTGGTGGTGAGAGCAGAGGCAGGGTCATCAGGACTGGAGGGGTGTGAATTTATGGCGGAGGGTTGTTCTGAGTGGTTGGCACTTGGCGCCTGGATGTTGGAGTCGGTGACTGCTAGTTCAGCACTATCCCCTGTAGGGAAGCTTGAGGCTCTAGCATCATCTTCACCACTAGCTCTGTCAAGCCTGATGCGTTTAATTGTTCCAGTAGTAGGTTCATTGGATGCAGCAGGATCACCAACGGCCGAGGCTGAAGTGTGGGGGGCGTCAGTGTCTGGCAGGGAGTGTGTGCGATGGCGTACAACAGTTGGGGGGACAGCACTGGGTGTAGTAGTAGTTTGTGTTGTACTACTGGGGGGTCTGGCACCCCGTTTTGGTTTTCGGTTTGCGCTTGCCTTTGCCCATAAAACTGAAACACTGCACAACGAGTAGGAAGGATAGCCCAGAATGCCACACAAATGCCCAGGGCAGGGAGCACACACGTCTGCGCACCACAAAGGCAGGGCTAGGACTGAACGATTAAACACCATAGCAGAAAGATTTAGTCTGACCTTAAAGAAAATGAGACAACTCACCCTTCCCTACCATCTCCACCATACCCTCTACTCAGGGACTGAGGTGACAGTAAATTCCCACATTAATTCCCACACGTCTCACCAATGAGGTAGTTATTCCACCTAAATCATATACGAAAGTCAGGATAAAGAGTAAATTGAATACTGTTTTGTTATCGTCTTAGAAGAATCTTGTAAAGTGAAAGGAGTCTTTGTGGAAAATGCCCAATGTCGGATGAATAACAATGGGGAAACTCAAGTGTTTCTAATTAATTAGATGAATGGAGAACCGCAAATCAAAAAGGAACTTGTGTATGCAATCTAGAGACTTGTCCAGCTCCAATACATGAAGTAACAATGGGTGGAATATCAAGTAAGATAAAATCGACAGAGAGTGGATAAAGGAGAATTATTTGATTCACTTAGGAAATTCTGATGTGGAAAATGGTCTAGATTTATTGCAAAAACACCGACAGACAGTTGCATTACCTGGTGAGAAATTTTTTTTTGCTAACCTGATTAAATACAAGATTATCATACTCTAAGGACACACAACCAATATATGTACCTGCATATTGGGTAGCACACTCACAACATACCCTGGTATATCAGTATATTGATGAAATGTTAAAATTGGGTATTATTGAACCATCAGTGTCACCATGGAATGCACAACTGTTTTTTGTGCCTAATGGTGGATGGGAACAGAGAAAGCAGAGCGGCTGTAAACTTGATTGGTTTTGTGGGTGTGCAGGGAATTGACTGATTGATTGATTAATTGAAAATAATTAAAATCTGGCAGCGCAACTGCCAGGGTCATATGCCGCCGGACAACAAAGTAAAAGACACAGCAAAATAAAAGATGCATATTCAAAATAAAGTTATTATCTGTTAGTAGGAATAAAACACTGAATATAATAAAAGAACAGTTTATAAAATGCCAATTACTTATAAAAGTGGAAGGAGGTCCGCCTCCTGAAGAAAACTAAAAACATCAATAAAATCGCTAGAGGCTTCACCAAGCATGGAGGACAAACAGTAGGCACCATCTGCCCCCTTATGCCTATGGAGGAATCTCTGACGTAGGTCCCCCAGACTCGGACACTCGACCAGCAAGTGACGGACAGTAAGGGGAACAAGGCAGTCATCACAGTGCGGTTGAGATCCACCATTCATCAGGAACCCATGTGTAAGCCGTGAATGCCCAATTCGAAGCCTAGCAAGAGCCATCTCCAATCGCCGTGACATAGAGGGAAGAACCCTTGGCACAACAACTCTTTGAAAGATTTCTTTTAATTTATTGTGTGAAACAACATCCCACTGTCTCTGCCAACACGTACAAATTGCGTTCTGCAAGTAAGGTGTTACATCAGAAGCAGGAAGTGGGTAGTCGGTTGGGGGCTGTTGAGAAGATGCAGCTTTAGCTAAAGTATCTGCCCTCTCATTGCCCACCACACCAACATGTACGGGTACCCAACAGAAGTCTACACGGCGGCCATGATGGCCAAGAAGAAAAAGCCATTCTAAAATTGATAAAACCAATGGATGGGATGCATTAAAAGACTCCAGTGCAGACAAAGCACTATGCGAGTCACTAAAAATCACAAAAAAGGATTGGGGGAGAGTAAAAATAATTTTAACAGCATATAAAATTGCAGTCAGTTCTGCCGTATACACTGAAGTAATGCCAAGAAGGCTACCACCTCTACTAAAGGAAGGGAAGACAATACCAAATCCTACTCTAGTATCAGTCTTAGACCCGTCAGTATAAACGGGGACAGAACCTTCATGAATGGAGACATGTTCTAAAAAGAGGGAGAGGGACACCTGAGAGGGAAGTGAGCCCTTTTTTTCAACAACGGACCTACAGAATGTCACGCGAGGGTGTAGCCAAGAACCCACCCTTGGGGTCCGATGTGGACAAATTGTCAGTCTCGGAACAGGGAGGGCTAACATAACCCTGTAACAAAATGGCTTTGGGAAATTAGGACGGGTGTCAAAAACAGAAGATTGGGAATCCTGAGAGATGATGGCACAAGAAATTGAATCTGGAATGCGATGAAGATGATACCAACACCTCATCATGAGCAACTGGCGTCACAAATCCAAGGGGAGTACACCAGCATCGACCAATAAACTTGGAATCGGGGATGATCTGAATGCCCCAGTTGCCAGACGCACACCAGCATGATGCACAGAATTTAACAACCAGAGACGGGCATCTGTTGCAGAGGAGTAGACCTCACACCCATATTCAAGTTTAGGAAGAATAAGAGACCTATGCAAGAGGAGGAGGGTCTGACGGTCAGCACCCCAAGAGGTATGAACTAAAACCCTCAAAAGACTCAAAGCTTTAAGACAAGCCACCTTAACAGAACGAATATGAGGAACCCAGGTTAGTCGTCTATCAAACAGACCACCCAGAAACCGCGTCTCTTCCACACAGGATATTCTCCTACCAGAGAGATACAAGTCAAGGTCCAGGTGAACCCCTTAAAGACGACAGAAATGCATAGCCACTGTCTTTGTTGAAGAAAAATGAAAACCGTGAGTTTCTGCCCAGTCAGAAATTCGATTAAGAGCCAGCTGCAACTTCCTCTCTATCAGAGACATTCTAGACACGGTGAGGGAAATCGAGAGGTCATCGACATATAGGGATCCTCATACACCATCAGGAAGTACACTAGTGACTGTTAATGGCTACAGCAAACAGAGTAACACTAAGGATACTCCCCTGTGGTACTCCATCTTCTAGTACTTGGGCAGTAGAAAGCATTCCTCCCACTCGCACCCTTAAAATTCGGTTAGATAAAAACTGTTGAATAAAAATAGGCAAGCGTCCACGAAGACCAGACTCATGAAGAAGACCGTGACCTGGTGTTGGTTATTGGAGAAAGCCTCACAGACAGAAGATTCCAAGGACAGCAGTGCATCAGAGGTAGATCGCATTTTTCGAAAACTATACTGGGCAGGGGATAAGAAGTCACCTCTCTCTAAAAACCACACAAGCCTAACATTGACAATCTTTTCCAAAACTTTACATATACAAGACGTCAAAGAAATAGGCCGATAATTCGTCGCCTGTAGGTGATCCTTACCTGGTTTGGGGATGGGGATAACTAAGCAACACCCCAACAAGCCGGAAACTCCCCAGAACACCAGATCTTATTAAACAGTGAAAACAAAAACAACAGGGACTCATCAGACAGGTGGCGTAAACAGGCATAAGGAATATCATCATAACCAGGAGAGGAATCATGGCACTGCAACAGAGCTGCCTGGAGTTCAGAAATTGAAAAAGGAACATTGTAAGGCTCTCCTCCAGCAGAGGCAAAACTGAGACCACGAGACTCTAGGCACCGACGAAGGCTTGTGTGGTTTTTAGAGAGAGGTGACTTCTTATCCCCTGCCCAGTATAGTTTTCGAAAAATGCGATCTACCTCTGATGCACTGCTGTCCTTGGAATCTTCTGTCTGTGAGGCTTTCTCCACTAACCAACACCAGGTCACGGTCTTCTTCATGAGTCTGGTCTTCGTGGACGCTTGCCTATTTTTATTCAACAGTTTTTATCTAACCGAATTTTAAGGGTGCAAGTGGGAGGAATGCTTTCTACTGCCCAAGCACTAGAAGATGGAGTACCACAGGGGAGTATCCTTAGTGTTACTCTGTTTGCTGTAGCCATTAACAGTGTCACTAGTGTACTTCCTGATGATGTATGAGGATCCCTATATGTCGATGACCTCTCGATTTCCCTCACCGTGTCTAGAATGTCTCTGATAGAGAGGAAGTTGCAGCTGGCTCTCAATCGAATTTCTGACTGGGCAGAAACTCACGGTTTCCATTTTAGGCATATCTGCATCCTTCTTTGACACACTGGCAAAATGATCAGCAAGCAACTCTGCAACAGCAAGTGGATCAGCCACAGTTCCATATGCTGCAGATAAAACAGAAGGGGAGGGAACAGTAAATTTTCCTGAAATTTTCCTTACCCGGTTCCACACTTGGGTGATGGAAGTCCTCGAATTGATGGAGGAAACATAACCCTTCCAGGATGAACGCCTGGCCTTTAAAACCCACCTCATATGAGCTCGTGCCCTCTGAAACGTCACCAAATACTGAGGATCCCCACGGTGACGACGAAGTCAAGAGAAGGCGACTTGTTTGGCTCTCACTGCGGAACTGCACTCAAAGTTCCACCAAGGAACCGGATGTGTAGGAAACTGGCCCTTCGTTTTAGGAATAGATAACAGGGCTCCTGAGTGCAACACGGTATTGAAATACGACACAGCCTCAGTAAGACAGCCAAACTCGTTGACAGAAAGGAAAATGGAACTCAATTCCCTGAAACTTTGCCAGTCAGCCTTATCCAGAAGCCAGCGAGGAAGACGTGGCTGATGTCCACCAGCACTAGCAGTTAAAAGTAATGGAAAATGGTTGCTGCCATACAAGTCTGGCAACACATCCCAGGTAAAATCTAAAACAGCATCAGCTGAGCATAAAGACAAATCTATCTATCTATTGCCAGACGCCTCAATCCCGTTTGGGGTGGCCACAAACAAATCGCCTCCACGTCGCCCTGTCCCCCGCCATTTCACTGCCCTGCTCCTAATTCACACCCCCCTCTCTCATATACCTCTCCACCCCATCCCTCCTTCTCATCCTCGGCCTCCCCCTCCCTCTTCCCCCCTCCACCTCACTCACATACACTCTCTTCATCAGTCTTTCACCCTCCATTCTCTCCACATGGCCAAACCACCTCAGTGTGTTCCTCATAACGCTTCCTATCACATCCACATCAACACCACAACGCTCCTTTATATCCTCATTCGTCAGCCTGTCTCTCCACGTGTCTCCTCTTAAATACCGGTAACTCATTTCCACTGCTCTCACTCTTGACTTGTGTCCTTCCAACAATGTCCAAGCTTCACTTCCGTACGTTAGAGTTGGTATCACAATACTGTCATGTAGTAACTATTTCACTTCCATGCTCACTTCCCTGTTTCTTATCACTGCTTTCAAAGAACCAGCAACCTTTCTTCCCTGCAGTACCCTTTCAAGCTCTTCACCCTCCAAACCTCCATCCTTAATCATCACACTACCCAAGTACTTAAACGTACTCACATTTTCCAATTCCTCACCATCCAGCCTCGCTGTACATTCACTAACTTCACCTCTCTCAAAGACCATCACTTTACTCTTCCCTACATTCACCTTTAGATTCCGTTTCTTACACACTCTCTCAAACTCATCCACCAAGCCTTGCAGCTCCCCTTCGTCTTCACTCAACAACACAGTATCATCTGCAAACAACAGTACAGGGAGTTTCCAAACAATATCCTCTCTCACCAGGGCCACTCCAACATCCACTACCCTACCTTGTACCTCTTTTATTACCCCCATCCATGTACAGATTGAACAACCATGGAGACATGACACACCCCTGTTTCAAACCAACTTTCAAAGAGAAAAATTCACTTAGTTCACCATCCACACGCACTGCAGCCTTCGCACCATCGTACATACTCTTCACAGCATTCAATAACTTCTCATCTACTCCATATATTCTTAACACTTTCCACAATCCTTGTCTATCCACCCAGTCATATGCTTTCTCCAAATCCATGAAAGCCGCATACAACTTCTTTCCCTTCTCTAGAAACTTTTCCATTAAAGATCTAAGAATGAATATCTGATCTACACAACCTCTTCCCTTCCTAAAGCCTCCCTGTTCTTCTCCAACTAATTTCTCTGTTCTTTCTCTAACTCTGTCTATAAAAATATCCTACCATACACTTTTCCTATTATATTAAGAAGACAAATGCCCCTGTGATTACCACACACTTCTTTTTCCCCTTTTCCTTTGTACAAGGGAATAATTATACCTGACTTCCAATCCTCCGGGACTCTACCTTCCTCCCAGGCCTATCAGCACATCTTCCACATCCATTCTACTACTATCTCTCCCCCATGCTTCAGCATTTCACCACACACTCCATCAATTTCTGGGGCTTTCCCCGATTTAACTTTCTTCATTGCTTCCACAACTTCTATCCTACTGATTTCTTCCTGTCTTCTCACCTCCCTCCTCCTCCCAGCCATTCCCCAGCCACTTATACTCGCATTACTTCCATCCACTACATTCAGCAATTCCTTAAAGTGTTCTCTCCATCTGCTCACATTTTCTCCCTTCTCCACTAGTAATCTACCATTTTTATCTTTCACTCCCCTTCTAACTTCACTTCCACCCTGTCTTACTCTTTTCACCTCTCTCCAAAACATTTTCTTACAGTCCCTCCACTTTACACTCAAATTCCTTCCAAATTCCTCATCCACTCTCTTCTTACTCTCTCTTACTAATCTTTTCACCTCTCTCTTTCTTTCTACATATAACTCTCTCTTCCGCCTCTCAACTTCTTCCACGCCCCTATTTCTCATCCATTCATTGTATGCTTTCTTCTTTTGTGCCACAGCCTGTCTCACCTCTTCAGTCCACCACGCTGTTCTTGCACCCCCCTCCGTCTTCTCTTCCTTCCACACACCACATCACATGCTGCATATATTTCTTATGTAAATATCTTACACACACCTTCCACGTCTCCCATCTGCTCCAATTCATAATTGCCCAATCGTTCCTCCACTTCTCTCTTATACTCTGCCTTTTTCTCATCCTCTTGTAACCTTTCCACTCTCCTTGCAACTACTCCTTCCTCTCGTCTTTCCCTTATTCCATTCCTCCATCTTACTTGCATTCTAATCTGGCCACCACCAAGTAGTGGTCAGAAAGTCCACTCCCCCAACCTCTATACACTCTTGCATCCTTTACACATCTTCGCATCCTTTCATCCACACATACATAATCAATCATTGCCTTCCTTTCATTCAGTTCACCACCCACCCTTCTCATCACTCGCCATGTATACCTGTGGATCATTTTATGCCTGAAGAGGGTACTGGCTATCACGAACCCCCTCCCAGCACAAATGTCCACTAACGCACTGCCATTCTCATCTATCTCAGCAGGCACACCCCACTCACCAACTATTCCATCCACCTTCACATTCCCAACTTTACCACTCATAACACCAATCAAAAACACTCTCTCATTCCTTCCAAACTTTTCCAATACACACTTCTACATTTGTCCAGAACTCTTCTCTCACTCTTCTAGCACGATCTTGCGTTGGTGCATACACACACACAATCGCCCACATTTGTATTCCAACTTTCAACTTTGCCCACACAATCCTTGACCCAACTGATCCATACTGTCTTATGCTCCTCTTCCATCTTTTACTCACAACTATACATACTCCTTCCTTTGCCCTCTCATTCTCACCTACTCCTGCGCATATACCCCATCCATACTCCCATTCTCTCACACTTTCTCCTCCCCATTTTGTTTCAGTTATTCCACATACACCCACTTTCGCACCCTCAAGCACCTGGACACTCTCTCTCTCTCTTTCACCTCATCATTCGCTCCCCTTACATTCCAAGTTCCAATTACCATGTCCTTTGTCCGGTCCTTGGTCGTCATCGTTTGGTCAGTCCTTGTCCGAGGCTTATTGTTTGTTTTTTTTTAGTTAGTTGTTTTCCGGGAAGGGGCACTAACCCTCTGCCAACCCTTTTAGTCGCCTTTTACGACAAGCAGGGATACTGGGGGCAGTAAAAGTTCCAGTCTGACTATGGAAATAAGTCATTTTATTGGCACTGAAAATGCCTAACTCCTTATCTTCCACTAAAGAGGCCAGCATTACACCCCGAGGGTTGGCCTCACTGTTTCCCCATAACGGATGGTGACCATTCATATCTCCTAGTACAGAAAGGGAGAAGGAAGGTCATGAATAAGGCGTTCCAGGTCCACCCTTTCAACAGTAGCACTAGGAGGAAGATAAAGACTGCAAACAGTATACTGCTGACGTAAAAACATCCGGACAGTGACAGTCTGCAGGGGAGTGGAGATGTGTAGATGATTGTATGGAATATCCTTGCGAAGGAAGGTAGCAGAACCTCCGTGATGACCTTGGCCCGGCACAGTCTCAGAATAAAAGGTATGGTAGCCAGAGGGACCGGAAGGAACAGTATCACCTACCATGGTCTCCTGGATACACATCCACAGAGGAGTAAACTGAGAAACCAGATGACACAATTCCTCATAGTTGGCATGTAAACCCCGACAGTTCCACTGGATGATGGAACACATAATGGAGGGATGATGATTAAGTGTGGGACTGTACACCTGACAAGCGAGCAGGTTTCAATTGATGCTTATGAAGGCCCTTGACAGGAGCCTGCCCACACCAGAAACCCGCACCCTTTGTTGAACATCCTCAGGTAAACGAGAGGCTGAGGAAGTAAGTTTTACAACACTTCTTCTTGGATTGGGCATACCAGTTTGTTTGGAAGGTGGCTTGGAGGCTGGTTTTGAAGGTGTAGGGCGGCCAGTGCTCCCACCAGAAGCCCCAAAAGTGGAAGTAGAGTCCATAGGACGCGAATCATTTGAGGAGGACATCCTATGCTGTAGATATGAAGCACCAGCAAGTTGTCCAACAACCTCCCCAGGTGGGGACTGGACCAACGGTGAACCATCAGCTTCAGCTGTCACCTGGCTAGATTCCTCAGCCTGAGGGGCAGAGGAAACAGGAGAGGGGTCTACACAAGGGTCGACAACAGAGACCTTAGGTGGCTGGTCTTCATGCTCAGAGGACTCTGATGAGCAACGGTGACGTTTGCCGGGTACAGATGTAGCCTTGGGCATACTGGCTACAATGGGAGAAGGAGTCCTGTCAGTGTGGATGTCTGCCTCCACCACAGAAGTGTGCAAGTCGTCAGCCACCGAAGTGAGGGTGGAAGCAGTTTGAGTAGCGGTTGGGCAGACATCTTTCTCACCAACAGTATTAACCATGGGAACAGCATTCTGCAAATCACGAGTTGAAGGAGTGGGTACTGGAGTAGGTCGAGGCTGCCTCTGAGATACAGGGTGATGCAATGGTGTTCTAGAGAGGAGAGAAGCATAAGTAACCCCTGGCTGAAAGAACAGCATCTGGGCCTTTTTGCTTCAGGAAATGAAACCCTCTCACATGTACGAATGGATAAGATCTCCTTTTCAAGGCAGTATCTTGGACAGCTTTTTGAAAAGACAGCATGAGGACCTCCACAGTGATAGCATTTAATGGGTCCTGTACAGTCACTGGTATGGCTTGATCCACCACAAGAGACACAAACACCAGGAAGTCCAGCCTGTACACGGCAGCAAAATTTGCTGACATGGCCATATCCCTGACAGTGGAAACACTGCCTTGGGGTGGGCACATATGGCTTCACAGGAAGTGACAGCCAAGCCAGCTTCACAGATTTAGGTAGCATTAACCTATCAAATGTCAGGAACAATGTCGGTGTTAGGGTCAAAATTCCTTCAATTTTCTTCTGTACGCGTTCGACCTTCACCACACCTGACGACTGCAGTTCCTCCAACAACCTGGCCTCTGAGTATCGAAGGAGGTCACGAGAAAAGATCACTCCTTTACACTGGTTGAAAGTACTGTGTGGAGTGCATGAAACATCTAATCCAGAAACCGAGGTCAAACTCAACAATTGCATGCTCTCTTCAGGTGACGATACTTCAATGAGGATGCTTCCATCACCCTGGGATGATATTCGGGGTTCTCTGCCACAAACTGAAAAAATCGAATGGTGCAATTCAAATATGTCAGTATCCAGCACAGATCCACCTCTGGAGGATCTGAGCACTAGATACTTGACAAATGACTTAGGCTCTGTGTCATCTGAGCTGAACCCGAGAGCCGAACCAACCCGACATGGTTTCCTCCCAGTCCCAGTTGAATGCTGGGGCATAGGAGGAAAGCCACCATGGGCCTGAAAAGGCTCTAGAGTGGCTATGAGGGTGGTACAATCCGAAGAATGTCTTGGGACAGATGCCGTGTCGTCAACATTTTTATGAATATTTGCCATATGGTCTGCTATAAACTTCATTCCCCCACCCTCCAACCCACCATGAAGTCCAACCAGGGGAGGCCATATGTCAGGGACAGAGCCACTGATGACCCCAGGGGTAGCAGAGGAGTATATGCAGGTAACCACTGGAGGACCCAGACAAGGGTGACTCCAGGATGATAGGAGCCACCAGGCCCCCCAGTGCCCACTTGACCCTAGCCAACGCATGAACAGCTGATTGACCTGGTCGGGCCCAACCAGGCCGCCCGTCTAGCCAGAATAAGGGACCAAAGAGGTGTATTGCTAGCTGCAGGGCGCATCGTGCAGCATCGCTCAACCTCCAGGACTCCCGTCTCCCAGCATTATGGGACGCCACGCACGGCAAACACGTGGGGAGGTAACAGTCCTGCCCTATGTGGCAAATGGGCAGGGACTAACATCACCAGCAGACCTCCTCCACCAGTGATGTAGGGGGTACTTGGTCCACGAGGCCGACAAATGCCGAACCCTACAAAGGTAGGCATGCCTCCAAAGTAGATGGCACAGCCAACCATGCTTCAAGCCCCGCCACCACGTCAAGGTGACCCCCTGAAGCGGGGGTGTGCAGAGAAGGAATGCAGTGCCAGGAGACGTGACATGCACAGGTGAAGAGTGCTGTAAGCAGCTGGGGTTGATGAGGTGTATGCAGAGATGCTTAAGTGTAATGGAGAGAGTGGAATGAAGTGCTTGTTGGAGATATGTATGAAGGCATGGATGAGTAAAACTGTGTCTGAAGAGTGGAAAAAGGCTGTGATTGTACCCCTGTGCAAAAATAAAGGTGAACGAAGTGAATGCAAGAATTATCATGGCATGTGAAAAATATCTGGAGGTTCTGGTAAACAAATCAGGGCTCCGTTCTCAGGGCACCACAATGTAAGAAATTTGTAGTATTTGCTAGTAAACAACTCGTAGGTCCTTACTCGTCCATAGACCTGTCCTTAAGTAAATTCAAACAAGTCTCATAGAGTTAGGTGAACCGTAACCTAACCTTAACTCACCTAACTAATTCTCTTCCATCTCCTAGCTAATCCCCCCTTGAATTGGCCAATTCGTAAAGGTTACTTAGCTAGTGAAGTGGGAGTGTCGGACAACCAATGACGATGAGGCTGCTTTTCTGTAGTTGCTTGGGCTGTCAAGCGTGAGTGTATATGTACAAGCTAACTCAATAAGGTCTAGGAGCACAGTGAAGCTCAACTGCTGGTTCCTTTCTCCCTTGTCGGATTCGAAGTTGCCAACTATTAATAAATTACAATGCTAAATACAGTTAGATTACATCATGATATATACAGGGTGAATCTAACATTTTAATCTTAGTTTTAATTAAACTAAAGTTAAACCAAATATTCCCTTTAACTATGTGAATATCTTTAATCCACATCTGCGTTACATGAACCTTTTCATCCTCGCCACGTCATCTAACTCGCAGACGCAGTTTAGGTCCGTGGAAATTTCCATATAATTACATGTATTTACAATGTAGTTGTCCACGAGGGTTAGATGCAGTAGCATTTAATTTATCAATAATAAGAATGATTAAAGAGAATGTAATTTCTAGGTTATAAAACCGCTTGAACAAGTGACAATGGTCTCTAGTTTTCCTCTGCTTCTAACCAGTGACGACTATTATAAAAAGTAGAGAGCGCAACTGCTCTGGGGGAAAATATTTCCCACAGTTTTGGGGCTGGGCGGAAAATGATACGCTGTATCATGTAATGTGACCCTTAGCCAGGAGTTCCCTCCACAGATCTCGAGAACCCTGTGCTGCTGCTCTTCTCGGTCGCGCATCCCGACCCGTTTGGTCTTCACCATCCACTGGATCCGGAGTGGCCACTAACTCAAGGGGTACCAGTTTATCAATAGTTTTTAAACTGGTATGTCCTCTACATTTTATTTTTACGAGTCTAAGCACCCCCTCTGAATCTGGGTGCGTGGAGATCACTTTAGCTAATGGTCACTGGGATCTTGTTTGTTAGGTTTTCATAGCTAATGGTCACTGGGATCTTGGTTGTTAGGTTTTCACTAAGACCACATCCCCTATGTTTATAACAGATTTGTTGCTGGTAGCCTGAGCCCCATAAAAGCTTTCCCGTATGCTCAAGAGATATTCCTCGCTCCAATGTCCATTCCAAGTATCCAACACCCTTTTCAGATGTTGATATCCCTCCTGCAGATGTTGTCCTAAATCATTATTTTCTATGGTAGGATCATCTACTTCTTCCTGGATATCCTAACAAGGCATCGGATGGAACTTCCTACGATATAACATATGAGCCGGTGTTAAGGACTCTAGCGAGACACTAGTGTCATCTAGATAAGTCAGGGGTCGATTATTAATCCTGGTTTCAATTTCAGTTATTACTGTTCTTAATTCTTCTCTCGTGATCTTAGTCCTGTGTAATGTTTTCCTCAGGCAGTTCTTGACAATACCAATTATTCGTTCGGTAAATCCATTTTGCCATGGAACTCTTGGAGCTGTGAACTGCCAGGTACAATTTCGGATTCCCAGCACCGACTCAACCTTTGGATCATTCATTATGTTGAACAGTAAAGGTGCTGCTCCAACGAAATTAGTTCTGTTGTCACTTATTAACTTGCCAGGACAAGATCTTCTAGTGGCAAATCTTCGAAAGACATTGAGGAATGTCTCTGAGCTCAGATCTTCTGCTATTTCTAGATGGACTGCCCTTGTGTAGGCGCAAGTAAATAGACAAATGTAAACTTTATGGGGAGATCCCTCACCTGTAACAGTTATAGCCCCAGTATAGTCCACTCTTGTTACTTCGAAGGGCCGACTTACATTTACCCTATCCCTTGGTAGGGCCGGTGGTCCTGGATAGTCATATGGTCGTTGTTCATACGTCCTACAAATGATGCAGTCTTTGAGATATTTTTTATGACCTCTCTGCCCTTAGGAATCCAGTACCTTTCTGCGGCACACCTCCATGGAGAGTGGAATCTTGGGCTTCCTTTATAATCAGTTGTACAAAGTATCCGCTCTTGGGTAACAAAATGGGGTGTTTGGTTTGGAGAGGCAAATCAGCCTTTATTAATCGGCCCCGACATCTAATCAGACCTTTTCCGTCCAAGAACAAGCCTAAATCCTTTATCAGCTTATTCCTGTTCCCAGTGCCTTGGCCTAAAAAGTTATATATTTCCCCATAATAGTTCTTTTGTATTCTTTTCAGCCAATATTCTAGCGGATATAACTTCTGAAACACCACTTTCTTATTCAGAAATTCAACAACCAATTTACTAGTGTTCATAAGTTTCTTACTGATGCGAATCGGCTGATGTCAATTACTTCTGGCTCATGTACTACAGGATCCAATTTCACTACACTAACCTCAGCAATTCTGTACTGTTTCTGCTCAGGCCAATCCTTAGTGAGTAACCATTTAGGACCTTTAAACCACAAGTTATCTTTGATCAGTCTCCTTACGGTCGAACCTCTCGAGAGCAGATCAGCTGGATTTTGTTTGGAGGATATATGCATGAAATTAAATTTGGAAGACAGCTCTTTAATAGTCTTTATTACGGACGAAAGGAATTTTACTGTCTTCCTTCCCTATCCAGTCAAGTCAAATCTCACTATCAGTCCATATATAGATATCCTCAAACTGAGTATCAAGAGTTGTGGTTATATACCTGGCGAATTTAGTTCCTACTTCTATGGAAGCCAATTCCATTTGAGGTAGGGTCCTTCCTTTAATTGGCGCAACTCTGGCTTTGGACATTATACTCTTACTATCCTCTCCTGTTGCACAATAAGCTACTGCTCCATAGGTCCTTTGAGAAGCATCACAAAATATGTGTAAGTGCGACTTCTCATTACTGCTTATTTTCCTGGGAATTCATATGCTCGATGTGGTCTCAAACTCCTTTCTAATCTGTTCCCATTGTTCCACATATGTCTCACCCAATTCAGTGTCCCAGTCTAACTTTTCTTGCGAAGCCTCCTGTACTAAACATTTGCCCCTAATAACTATAGGACTGACCAACCCTAATGGGTCAGATAACATGGAGACCTGACTTAACAAGGACCTTTTGGTGAGAGTGACATCAGAGAACTTAATTGGTTTCAAACCTATTACATCAGCTGTTGTATCCCAGGTAAGACCTAGCACATTTTGAATTTTGGGAATGTCAGACTCTGGATAGTCCTCTTGTATTTTATTCCTCAAAAGCGGTGAATTTGTATTACACCTCTGTAACGGCAAATTTGCCTTCCCACATTCGGAATTGGCTACTTCATAAGCCTTCAATGCTTCCGACTCTCTATCAGGAACACCTTGCAAATTATCCATGTAAAAAGTCTGCCGTATTTCTGGGCATTTGGCATTTTCAAACTGATGTTTTAAAGTGTTGCAAAGTAGAAAAGGACTAGCACAAGAGCCAAAGAGCACCGATCGGAAAGAGTACGTTTTCAGTGGACTATCCTCATTTTGAGGATCATGAGGCCAGAGGAATTTTGTAAATTTCCTATCTTCTTCTCTCAGTCCTATTCTAAGAAAAGCCTTACTAATGTCTCCTGTAAGCGTAAGGTTTCTCTCTAAATCTTAATAATACATTCCCTAGCTTCTCTGTTAGTGTAGGTCCAGAGTATAGGCAGTCGTTCAAGCTAGCTGATCCCTTGGGCGCTTTACTACTACAGTTGAATATTATCCTTATGGAGTAGTTACTGAATCCTTGCTTACAGCATGATGTGGTAAATAATGTCCTTCTTTATGGTTAACAGGGAATTCTACCTCTTCTGTAAATTTATTATTCAAATGATCTTTTATAATATTTTCATACATGGTTAGATGTTCTGGTTTATCTCTCAACTTCCTTAGAAGAGAATTTAATTGAGCTTTAGCTGCTTGGTAATTTGTTGGCAACTCAGAAGTTTCCATGGTAATCCTACCCAATACTTTCCATCCTTAAATTCCACAAACTGATTATACAAATCCAAGGTTATTTTTTTTACTTCCGGGGTTGGTTCCTCAGAGTGTATTCCTACACTGTCCAGGTCCCACAATTTGTGTACAGGTTCAATATTTTCATCCAACAAGTCATTTATCTGAGGAGGTTCTAATTCTGCACCTATTCTAGGTACCATCAATGACTGTGTGGTGGTACAAAGACTGAGACTACTACCTTGGCCTCTCCTTAAATTTGTTTTGGAAAAAGCAACTGACCCATAATAAGGTTACCTCCTGGACTCTTGAACAACTGTACCTTATTCCTTTTGAAGGTCCTATGTAGGACTCTTCCACAGTAATGAGAAACAGTTATCATTTGTATGGGACCTACAGTATCTGATTACACATTCCGTTTAGCCAACTTTATCCCTGAGCTTTGTAGATGATCAGAGGTTTCCTTCAATCCCTTTATGTATATACTTGTCTCTAAATTATCAAGCACAGCTGCTGTTATACGACATTTATATCTGCCTAATTGTATTACAGATCTAACTAAATCAAAAGACTGAGCTTTCTTAGTCGTTAAGAATCCTGTAATGGCTAGCTTTACCTTGCCAATAATAGGTAACTTTAATTTCTTCACAATGTCTACAGAAATGAAGTTTTCTGAGCACCCGTATCAAACAGGGTACATGCTAATAGGTTTCTGTTCTCAAACAATACCTTCACATCGGCTATGGGAACTGCAGCTGGCATTACTAATGGAGCATTCCCCTTTGCAACTGTCTTATTGATTCTTGCAGGTTTAGGAACCTCAGTTTTCATCCTAGGGTATAAAGCACTATGATGATGATCTTTTTTACACTTAAAACAAAGATTTAATTTAGTCTTACAGTCCGCGGCAGTGTGTTCGGAGTTCATACAAATTATACAACATCCCAGTTCCTGAAGCTTTCCTACTCTAGAAGCATAAAGAGGATACTGTTGACATGATGCACGGGAATGTTGCTCACCACAAAATTCACAAACTTTCCTGTCTTTTACCAGGGAAGGTTTTACATCCTTAATTTCACCAGCTTGTCTGTTTCTTGTCTTTAATACTTTATCCTCAGCCTTTAAGGAGCTAAGGAAAGTACCTATCTCTTCTTTAGGTACATATTTAGTCTTCTCTGACTTCGCTTTCCCAACCAGTTAGTTAGTGGTTTTTTCCTTTATTTCAGTCTTCTGTTTGACCTCAGTAGGTTTTACTGTTCCTTGCAAATGTTTACAGAGTTGCATCAAGCCTTCCTCAGTCTCTTTGCAGGAGAAATTATCCTTTTGATACCTATCATACAAAGCATCCTTGGTTTTCGGTAGAAGCTTCAAGGACACAATTCTTGAAAGCACCCAGTCTGATGCCTTAATATCTTCGTAAGTACCTAAGGCCTTCAAGTTACAACTTAGTGCAATCCTAAATTTTTGCAAGGAATCAAAATCGTGTTTAGGTAGAGCCTTCAGTAATTGAGTAATAACTTGTTCCCTGTCTTCGTAGTTTTGTTTAAGGATAGTCAAGGCCACCTCATAATTATTTTCTACTGGTAATTCTTTTATCAGTTGATATGGTGTTGCTTTGACCTGTTCTAAAACATATGTAAGTTTACTGACTTTAGGGAGATCTGTTCTATCATGTACTAAATAATGAGAAGGATTTCCAGTTCTGCTTCCCATCAAACTCCGGAGCTTTATTTGTTGTAACACAGCTCTACTCTGCTGTCCCTCTAATTGTGTTTCCGTGGCAGTCTCAGCTAATTTTGACTCTAGTGTCTTTACTACAGTTAAGTATTCTAATTTATCTTCAAACTTCGTAGTTTCTGACTCTAAGAGTTCCTTATCAGCAGCTTTTACTATAGCCGCTTCTAAAGTTGTATAACTTTCTTCATACTTGTTCCATCGGTCATTCAGGATGTTTAGGAGACTTTAATTGCTCCTTGGACAGAGGTATTTCGTCCAACGTCTGTTTGCAATCATTTATGGCTCTAGTTACCCATCCTGCCTTACTACTAAGAGATCTTTGCAGTAAAGAAACAGGCATGTTGACTGGTTTCTAATTTAATAATTCAATTATGAGTTTCAACCACAAATTTACCCCAGCTTAGTAATTACCTGATTATTTTAAATTTTGAAGAGGGTAGGGATTATGTCCTCTTTGTCCACACTATCCCCCTCTAAATTTCCAAATATTCATTACAGCTCAGCTAACTAATCATTTAATTTTGAAGAGTGTAGGGATTAGGTCCATAATTTCAACCTATCCCCCAAGGTTATTAAACCTTTAGGGTAGTATTTTATCCCCACACTCAATTGCCAAAACACCTATTTTCCCTGAACTCGTTATGTACGTATTTCCACATCATCCACTGCAACTGAACGTAGTAGTAAATTATGCCCAACGAAAGCAACTTTAAACACATTCAGTGCTTCGGCACACATCAGCTCTCTTCAATTGATCAGGGCACCAAAATGTGAAAAATATTTAATGTATACAAGTCGGTATCCTCACTCGGGGCACCAAGATGTGAAAAATATTTGGAGGTTCTGGTAAACAAATCGGGGCTCCTCTCTCAGGGCACCACAATATAAGAAATTTCTAGTATTTGCTAGTAAACAACTCGTAGGTCCTTACTCGTCCCTAGAGTTGTCCTTAAGTAAATTCAAACAAGTCTCATAGAGTTAGGTGAACCGTAACTTAACTTTAACTCACCTAACAAATTCTCTTCCATCTCCTAGTTAATCCCCCCTTGAATTGGCCAATTCGGAAAGATTATTTAGCTAATGAAGAGGGAGTGTCGGACAACTGATGACGATGAGGCTGCTTTTCCGTAGTTGCATTTCTGTAGTTGCCTGGGCTGTAATTTTTTTTTCTTTTTTGCCTATCGACCATTGGGGCCGAAGCCCCTGGCCATTAAGGCAACTACATATATATATATATATATATATATATATATATATATATCGCATCTCATCAGCCGTTTGAGTGTCCATTGCAGGACCGGCTTATCCCTAACGAAATGGGGACGATACAGCCAATGTATCTCTACCAAGTGGCTTAGGCTGTCTAGTAGAGATTGTATGTAGGGTGAGAAGTGTTTGTAAGTGTAATTGTTGTGTTGTAGTGGCTTTGGATGTGTGTGTAGTCTGTGAACTAAGTGTAATCGGCCCACGCAAGCCAACTAGGTGCAAGCATACTTTATAGTATGCGACACTGGTTCAACCACAGCACCCCTTGTGTCCGGCAATGCAGTACGTGACCAGAAGAAAGCTCCCAAAGTTTTTACCCTGGCGGGGCGCGAGCCCTCGTTCTTCAGTGTACGAAAATGCACACTTTACCACTGTACCACAGAGGCTCCATATATATATATATATATATATATATATACACACACTTTCATACACACAGACACACGTACATATTACATAATTTTTATTTTATTTATTTTTTGTATTTTCATTTTTATTTTGTAATTTTTTTAAACCTTACATTTTTTATCAGGAAAAAAAAAAGATGCCTAATTAACCTAAAGATCCTAAAACTAATAACCTAACAGACAAATCGCTAGGCTATACTAAATCCTAAAAAGACAAATAGCTAAACCTACAGTAATGATAAAAATACCTCGACCAAGAGAACACCATCGACTGCAGATATGTAATGCCTTTCTACATTACATACCTGCACTCATCACCTGCTGACTGTCAGTCGAGGCAGAGAAAAATATAGGGAACATCAGTATATGAAAGTGACCCTGAGTAGTCAGGAACTATTCCATATACGTCAGCTGTCGACCTTAATTAAGATAACTTATTTAAGATGGTGTAATTCATTTACATATATACAGAAAGTGTAGTACCTCGTCCAACAGAACACCATCGTCTGCAAATGCCCAATACCTTTCTATATTGGACACTTGCACTCATCAGCTGGTGACTGTCAAGCAAGAAACGTAGTTTAATGTTGGGGACATCAATACAAGAAATACAGCAGTCAGAAGCAGGATCAGTTTCCGATACGTCCAGTCAACCCTAATTAACCCTAGAATGCTTACGTCGAGTTAATTTCCCTGTTCGGCGATTTATTTATTTGCTATTTTGTTATGATAAGAGCTTTGGAGCTGTCCTTCCTTATACCTTCAATCCACCCTACCCCCTACCTACTGTACATAGGTAGTGGTGTGGTTTCATCTCGCATTTATCACCATGATATTTGGGTTTAAAGTGTTTTTTACCTGACAAAAGCATTTGTGTTACATTTTTTTTATTGTTGTGTTTTCCTTTTTTTTTCAGGTGTATAATTAGTTTCTGATGAAATCGAAGAGACTAAAGGGTGAAAACAATCTAAAAGACTCTAAGTTGATAAAAAGGGTGTTTCACAGGAATAATGTGAATTAAGTGTTTCTTACCCGACAAAAGCATTTGTGTTACATATTTTTTAATTTTTGTTTTTTCTTTTTTTTTAGGTGTATAATTAGTGTATGATTATATCAAACAGACTAAAGTGTACAGAGACTAAAATAGACTAAACCGAAAGAAAATGTCGAAAAAAAAAAATTCTTCCGGCGAAAGCAGTACTGTGAGGATAATAACGTAATCATTCTAGGGTTAATAATAAATTATATACATCAGATAAAAACCATAACCACACTGTAAAAATGTCACATCACTCTGATCAGTCCGGTCTAACCATCAATATATCAATCATAACAATGTCCCCATCACCCAGGAGGTGGAAAGAGTGAATGGGGTGTCTGCTGTGCTGCAGTAATTTATAAGTGAAGCATGTTCACGTATAAATCGCCGACATCGCAGGATGACATGACTGATAGATAACACCACATCACAGAAGTCACAGTGCGGTGGAAATCATCTTTCAATATATGGCACCAAATGGGTGAGAAATGTGCAATTCATTCTCAGTCTGGCCAGAATTTTTTCTTCAAGGCGACTGGCTTGGTTGGCTGTTTGCCAGTCACCGAGTTGTGGCTTGCATGTTGGGATATTTAGTCTGGTCCACTGACCTTGCCACAGAAGATTTAGTTATTTCTTTCCGAGGAAGAGACTCGACCGTAGATCACAGTCATGAGGAACGTCCCAAGTCTCCATGAGCTCTACAGCCAACTTTGCAAGTAAGTCAGCCTGCTCATTGCCGTAAATATGACAATGACCAGGCACCCAGATTAGCGTGAAGGACTTCTCACACGAATGCAACTTATTAATAATGCGATCTGGATCTCATTAGAATCCGTAGTGCAAGAAGCAATTGCCTGAAGGACATTTTGAATCCGAAAATATGACAAATGAGTCATGCCTAGAGCTTAAAGCATAGTCTATGGCTTTGTCAATTGCAAAGAGTTCGAATGTAAACACAGATGTATGAGTTGGCAGCCAATACCTGAAAGCACATTCAGTCGACCACACACTAGCACCCACGCATTCATTCGTCTTGGAGCCATCGGTGTACAATTGGTGGGACCCCACGTGACGAACGATGATGTTACGAAGCAAGTGGTGGACCTCTGCCTCTGGCGCCTTGGTCTTTGGTGCTGGGAGCCATGATACATCGACGGTAAAACCGGGTGGCTCCCAAGGTGCTATATTTTTAGTTACCAACTTGTCACAGTCACTGAGGTCCACACAAAGCTCCTGAGTTAGCAAGTGGAGGCGAGCGGCAAGTGGCTGACGCATTCCCCACAGAAGGTGGTGGTGTTGTTGCAGGGGGGTACAGGCCACATTGACGATATTGCTCTTTCTTATTGTTCGTACACCATACGACAAGGCCAGGTGGTCACAGAGAATACGGAGGGGAGGCACATTCGCCTCCACTTCCATACGAGCTACATGGGTACACTGGACAGCTCAAAGACACATTCGCAAACATTTATTCTGCAACACATCTAATCCTTTCAGCATGGCATCGGATGCCGAGCCATACACCTGTGTGCCATAGTCTAGCTTCGATTGAATGAGGGACTTATATACCATTAATAAAGATTTTCTGTCGGCACCCCATGTAATACCCGCTAGGTACTTGAGGACATTTAACGGTTTATCACAATAAGCAAGCAAATTATTAACATGAAATTTGAAGTTCAAACAACGGTCAAAATGTATTCCCAAAAACTTTAAAGAATTTTGAAGAGGTACCGCCTGATCATCCAAAGTTAAGCACAAATTAGGTACGTTACAAAGGAACGGAAAACTTAAATCCCCACTGCAAGGCCCATTGGTGGACGGAGTCAAGGGCTGCTTGAATCCGCCCAGCCGAAAATTGTGAATTACGGGATGAGTGTCACATTGCACAATCGTCAGCATAGAGCGAGTATTTAAGATTCCTCGGGATGGGAGCTGATGACAGAATATCATTGAGCATAATACTAAATAAAGTAGGACTAAGCACACTTCCCTGTGGCACCCCGTTTTCCTGGATAAATATATCCGATGTTACGTTATGGGGCAATTTGACAGAGAAAGTCCTGTCCCTTAAGAAATTTGAAATAAAAATAGGCAAATTTCCTCTTAAACCATAAGGATAGAGCTTCATTAGTATACCATTTTGCCCATTAGTATACCGTTTTGCCATGTCATGTCATAGGCTTTATGGATGTCCAAGAACACCCCTATCATGAATTCTTTATTGGCAAATGCCTCTGCAATACAATGCTCCAAATTCATTAAATGATCTAGTGAACTTCTGTATGTACGAAAGCCACATTGTTGATCATTTAACAAATTCTTCGACTGTAAAACAAAAAGAAGCCTATTATTAACCAAACGTTCCATGACAAGAAGTCAACACAATAGGATGAAATGAAGTGGGATTCATAAGACAACCAGCCTCTTTGGGTATCAGTATGACATGCGCAAAGTGCCATGAGTTTGGGAACGTTCAGGACGCCCAAATCTCATTGTACAATGCTAACATCTTAATCAGGTTGTCCTGATTAAGATGCTGGATCATACCGTACACGATGATGTCTGGTCCAGAGCTGGTGTCTTTACAGGATTTAAGGGCAAGGAACAGTTCATCTAGCGTAAACTCTTGGTTGTACGGGGAGTCTACGTCTTCTGTGGCAAAGTCTGTTATCTGTAGCTCAGCCGTGCATTTATGATGTTGAAAACGCGGATCGTAATTGGCTGAGCTACTTACTTGAGAAAAACTCCCTGGCGAGGATGTTAGCGACGTCCACGGGATCGTCATAGATGGTGTTGTTCACCTGCAGTGTGGTCACTGGTATATTTGGGCATTTATTATTTTAATAATGGACCAGATTTTACTTAGTGGTGTAGTACGAGTCACCGTGGACACAAAGGACCGCCAGAAGTCACGTTTCGCCCTTATTATTCTCCTTGCTTCAGCCCGTGCTTGTTTGTATGCAATAAAATTTTCCTTAGTAGGCTGACTATCAAAAATATTGCGTTTCCTTAATGCTTGTTGGCAATCCGGCGTCCACCAATGTGCTCTATGCTTCGCATGAACTGTAAAAGTCTTGGGAATAGCAGCCTCAGCTGTGTGTATTATGGAATTAGTTACATTTTCGACCTTAACATCTATGGTCTCCCAGATATATCTAAATTGGCGATCCTTGAGAAGGATCCCCAATCTGCTTTCTTATAGTTAAATTTTGGGGGTAGAGGGTCCGAAACAATGTCACATGTATAAGAAAGACAGATGGCTAAATGATCACTTCCCAAGGAGTCATCATAAGGGTCCCATGAGAAATCTTGATGTATACCAGGGGAGGCCAGAGATAAGTCAATAGCCGAAAAGTTACCAGTACGATCATCTACATGAATCGCTCTACCATCGTTCAGAAGACAGAGGTTGGACTGTAGTATTAGGTTGGCTACTTGCTCACTATGACCATTGATCCTCAAGGTACCCCATTGATAGTGCTGGGCGTTAAAGTTGCCCAACACTAACTTATTCCCAGGAAGATGTTCAGATAGTGAATTTAAAGCATCCTATCAATGAGAGGCCATGTGGAGGACAGTACAGAGAGCAAATAGACAGATATGTGTTATTAAATTTTACTCTGCACGCGACAGCTTTCAGAGTAGAATTAAGAATCACTTCCGTTTGTGGGTGTGATTTGTGGGTGTATATGGCAACTCCGTGACCTTCATATCTTCTATACGAGTGGTAGTGTTTGAACTGTGGAGGATCAGGATGATCCTCCAGGCATGTCTCCTGTAAACAAACAACGTCTGGCCTGTGTATTGAAAGTAAGATTGCTATATTTTGTAATTTATTCCCAACACCTCTACAGTTCCATTGTAATATAGTGAATGCGGCAGTTTGAGATTTATGTTGGGGGCCATTGTGCTTAGTTTTTTTATGCCTACCGTGACCAGGCGAGTTGCTACCGGGGAACCTTTCCTGGTGCTTACTATCGGAAATTTCCATTTGTTCATCAATGACAAGGCTCCCAGAGTCCCCCAAAGAAGAGCTAACTCTTCTATCCCTCGCTGGGCCAGGAGCAGGTAGGACATGAGGACGTGTCTTTGAAAGGGTGGTGAAGTTATTCTTAACAGTCTTGTCAGACTACGGTTTAGGCTTGACTGACTGAGAAGCAGCAGCGGCCTGTGAGTATGAAGCTTTTGGGAGGTCAGTTAGAGAGTTGGATCTTACAGGAGGCTGAGAGGTGGAGGTTGAGGTAGAGTGAGTGGCCTGATTAACAAGCACAAGATCAGTCTGCATCTCCACAGTGCACATCACAGGATGGGACATCACCGCCGAAGCATAGGACCTATTCGGTGTGGGAGTTGCATGCAACTCCTTCACCTTTTTCCTTGCTTCGTAGTAAGAGATGCCCTCAGTTGCCTTCATCGCACAGACCTCTTTCTCCTCCTTCCACTTGGGACAGTCCCTAGAGGAAGTGGAGTGAGCACCCTTGGAGTGAAAGCAGCTGACAGTCTCTGATATGCAATGTTCAGCATCATGACCTTGCGTTGCACACTTGCCACAGACTGATTGGGAAGCCCAACAAGTCTTTTCAAGATGCCCATAAATCTGGCATTTGGAGCAGCGAAAGGGATTGGGAATATTTGGACGTTCATTGACAATTTCGTATCCCACTCTGACATGACTGGGAAGAGACACCTTTCCAAAAGTCAAGATGATTGTAGCTGTCTTCGTCCTTATGCCTTCCGTAGGGCTGTCAAGAGTCTGAGTGTGTATGTACACACTAAATCGATGAGGTCTAGGAGCACAGTGTAGCTCGACTGCTGGTTCCTTTCTCCCTCACCGGATTCGAAGGTGCCAACTATTAATAAATTACAATGCTAAATACACTTAGATTACATCATGATATATACATTGCGAATCTAACAAATTAATCTTAGTGTTAATTAAACTAAAGTTAAACCAAATATTCCCCTTAACTATGTGAACATCTTAAATCCACATCTGCTTTACATGAAGACCTTTTCATCCTCGCCACGAAATCTAACGCGCAGACGCAGTTTAGGTCCGTGGAAATTTCCATATAATTACATGTATTTACAATATAGTTGTCCACGAGGGTTAAATACAGTAGCATTTAAAATATCAATAATATGAATTATTAAAGAGAACGTAATTTCTGGGTTATAAAAACCACTTGAACAACTGACAATGGTCTCTAGTATTACTGTGCATCTAACCAGGGACGACTATTATAAAAAGTAGAGAGCGGAACTGCTCTGGGCGAAAATATTTCCCACATGGCATAAGTTTATTGAGTGTGGTAGGGAAGGTATATGGAAGATTTATTATAAAGTAAGAGAGATATCAGAAGTCCTAGTGAGTGATGACCAGGGTGGCTTTAGGAGTGGTAGAGGATGTGTGGATCAAGTATTTGCATGAGACAGATAGCAGAGAAGGCTTGTGAGAAGGACCACAAGGTGTTTATGGCATTCATGGATCTGGAAAAAGCATACGACAAAGTAGACAGAGAGGGATTGCGGAAAGCTTTGCACATGTATGGTGTAGATGGTAAGCTGCTAGATGCTGTCAAGAGATTTTATGATGGTAGTAAAGCATGTGTAAGGGTTAATGGGCATCTAAGTGAATGGTTCACGATCGGTGTGTGCGTGCGACAAGGTTGTGTGATGTCCCCATGGTTGTTCAGTATATATATATATATATATGGATGGGGTGATGAAAGAAGTTAAAACACGAGTAATGGAGAGGGAGATGGCGTTGGTAATGAATGGTGATACATTAAATATCTCAAATCTGCTGTATGCTGATGATGCAGTACTGCTTGCAAGTACCGGACAAGAACTTGGCATGCTAGCTCAGAGTTTTGCTGATGTCTGTGAGCGTCTTGTCTTGAAAGTAAATGTAGAGAAGAGTAAAGTGATCGTTATTGGAAGAGAAGGTGACTCCCAGTGTGATGTCACAGTGAATGGAGAGAGGTTGGAATTGATGAGAGGATTCAAATACTTGGGTACAGTGATAGAAAAGAGAGAAAAATGTGCAAAAGAAGTTGAAAATAGAGTGACACAAGGAAGAAAAGTAGCTGGTGCAATGAAGGCCTTGATAAGAAACAGAGGTTTGAGTGTTGCAGCTGCACGTGGCTTACATGAGGAAGTCTTAGTGCCAACTTTAACATATGGATGTGAGACTATGGTGTGGCATGAAAATGAAAAGTCAAGAGTAAGAGCAGTGGATGTGGGACTGCTGATGAATGTATGTGGAGTACAGAGGGTGGATAGGATACGAAATAATGTGATTCGTGAAAGGTGTGGAGTGAGGAGGTCGGTGGACACCAGAATTGACGAGAGTGTACTGAGATGGTATGGTCATGTGGAAAGAATGGAAAACAACAGAGTGGTGAAAAAGGCATACCTGAGCGAATTTGAAGAAGGGAGGAGGCGAGGTAGGCCAAGGAGAAGGTGGAGAGATATGGTGGATGAATGTTTGAGGAAGAGAGGTTTTGCAGTCAGTGAGGCCAGGGAACTGACAAGAGATTGGGCTGGCTGGATGAATGTTGTGAAAAGTGCATGATCGAGGAGTATGGCCCCCCTTGTGAGCATGGCAGCGTCCGGATTTACTCAATCGGATACGTTTGAAGCCGCAGAATGTGGTGAATGTTTTTGGCGTATCCGGTAGAGCCAGGATTCCGGGGGCTTGAATGATGAATGAATGGTAGCATGACCTATTGGTTTGGGCAAGTTTGTGCTATCTGGACATTGCTAATCCTCACCCTGCCCTTGGGTGGGAAAGGAGGTCCGGATGATGATGATTTTTTTTTTTTTTTATGTCTTCGACTCTGGGCAAAGGCTTCAGAGCCTGTGGTGAAATGTGTGCGGTTGTTGATTATCGCAAATCAAACCAAAACACAATTCCAGATTGGTTTCCTATGCCATTGTTAGGTGACGTCTTGCAAAATATTTGGTCTGAGAATGATGTACAGTATACTCGACAGTCGATTTGCTTTGTGGATATTACCAAATTGAGTTAGATTACGAATCACGCAAATACACTGCTTTCTCGACAAACAGTAATCATTATCAGTACGAAAGAATCCCGATTGGATTATGGACAGCTCCAGGCACACTCCAACGATTAGTGAATAGTGTATTATAAGGCATGTTAGATTATATTTATGTCTGAACAGTTCTAAACATGTTTCAGCATCCACAATCTGCTGCTCTGACGAATTATATCCTGCCAGCATTATCAGATCTCTCTCTCTCTCTCTCTCTCTCTCTCTCTCCAAAGGAATAAATTGTATTTTTACAGAAAAATTTCTGCTTAATATAAAAAAATAAATATACTATTTGTTTTGTAACCCGTGATCGTGCTAACTGGTGAACGTATGAACATGGTGTCATAAGGAAACTAAGCGTGATAAAAAAAAAAAAAAAAATGATTTAATATTTGGATTCAGCATGAAAAAAAAAAGTGTTTTTATAGCACTCATCAATACCCGTGGAACATAACTGTTGTTGGCAAGTGTAATTAAAGAAAGCTTATATTCATTTAATAAATTGCAGTTAACTCTAATATAAGTGAATCATTTTCTGGTCGGTATTCATGTTATTATTTGAGTATACCATGAGTAAATAATACACGTTTGCACGATGCTGTGCATGTGTATGTGTATTGGTTTGCATGAGCTTGCATATATATATATATATATATATATATATATATATATTATGAGAGCTGGAGCTCCCCATTCATCAGCCTCGTGACTAAGTCCCGACCATCCCCCTTTGCTGAACTTTTTCAGTGTCTCAGTAACACAGAGGGTAGGCCAGCATGCTGTCCAATACAAGTTTCTTTAACTATCAACACCAAACTACATGCACAGTACACACTTCACTTCCTTTCCCAAAATTAAAAAATCATGGCAGCACTACACGTGGCCTCGGAGTCCGCAGGGGGGGGACCATAAATGCCCTCACCTTCCACCCCTCTCCCAGTGACGACTCGAGCTGCCTGGAACCACTGTCTGACTCTCTTCTTCATTTCTGCAACATTCGCAGCCTTTACTCTAACTTTCGCTCTGTTGAGCACCACCTCTCCTCTAAACCTCACCTTCTTTTTCTGAGACTCAGCTGTCTGAGGCAACTGACAGCAAACCCTTTTCTGTATCCTCCTACTTTCTCTATACTCATTTCAAAGCCAAAGGTGGATGTTGCATATATGTACGCAACGACCTATCTTGTTCTCGTGTTCCTGAACTCGATTCTTCTTAATTCTCTTACACCCTGGCTTCTGCTTTTCTGTCATTCTCTGGCTAAATATATCTGTGCTGTTTACTTATCTCCTAATTCTACTGACTATCAAAAATTCTTAGACTATCTTACTTCAACGATGGAACACATTGTATCCATTTCTCCTTTCTCTGAAATCTCCATTCTAGGAGATTTCAATGTTCACCACCACCTTTGGCTCTCCTCTCCTTTCGCTTATCCACCTGGTGAACTAGTGTACACCCTTTCTATCCTTAATGACCTAGAGCAGCTTGTACAGCACCCTACCCATATCCCTGACCGCCTTGAAGAGAGCTCCAACATACATGACCTCTTCCTTACTACTAACCCTTCTGCTTACACTGTTAATATTTTCTCTCTGTTGGGCTCCTCCGATAACAACCTTATCATCTTGATTTGTCCTATCGCTCCAGTACGGCCTGTGGACCCTCCAAAAAAGCGTCATCTGTGGCACTTTGGAGCTGCGGATTGGGAGGCCCTCAAGCAGTACTTCGATTTTCCCTGGAATGATTATTGCTTCCATGGCCGGGAGCCATCTGAGTGTACCTTGCGCATTATGGAGGTTATTCTCTCAGGCATGGAAGCATACATTCCTTTCTCATATCCTCTGGCTAATGCAAGAAAGCCTTGGTTTAAGCACGCTTGTTCTAATGCTGCCCGCAACAAGGAGAGGGCCTATAAAAGGTACCGGAGCCAACCCACCACTGAATCACATCTTTTATACGTTTCTGCCCGGAATCGTTCTAAGTCTGTTCTTCACTCTGCTGAAAATA
>NC_136996.1:12130779-12131818 GCF_032717465.1 Coenobita brevimanus
TTACAACATTCATGAGCTTCTGAAATGTGGCTGGTGCATTCTTCATTCCATATGGCATTACAGAACATGCAAAAGTCTTTCCTAGTGTTACAAAACATGAGATCACCCTAGCACGTTCAGTCATAGGTACTTGCCAGTATCCCTTTAACAAATCAAACTTACTTATGTACCTAGCCTTTCCGAGGTTGTCTATGCAATCTTCCACGCGAGGAAGGTAAGTGTCTGTTTTGGTTATCTGATTAACACGTCTGTAGTCAATGCAAGGCCGCTGTGACCCACCTGGCTTAGGGACTAGAGTGACAGGAGAACTCCATTCGCTCTGACAGGGCTCAATCATCTTGTGGTCCAACAGGTAGCCAAGCTCCACGATGAGAAGGAACTTTCACTGGGTTCACACGGTAGGAAAACAATTCGTAATTGGCTTGCGTCTCCAACATCGACATCATGCATCAACACAGTGGTTCTTCCTGGGTGGCACGGAACACTTGCGGGTACTCCCTGCAGTAATGCCGAAAACTTCTGCCTTTCCTCGGGTGCTAGATGAGAAAACTTAGTCTGGAGATCATTCATGATATCAGGATTCTTCCCCAAACTATCACTCAGGCTCATGCCGCATGGGAGAACTTCACTTGCAGACTCGAGTGGAACAGCTACAGTGCAGACTGGGTTATTTTCTTCCGCCTGTGATATAACTGTAGCATGTCGATGTGACAAAGTTGCTTGTTCTTTCTACGATCTGGTGTGGCGATGACATAGTTGACATCACTGAGTTTCTTCTCCACGAAATAAGGACCACTAAACTTGGCTTGAAGAGGTTGCCCATGCACCGGTAGCGGAATCAAAACCTGATCTCCTGGCTGAAAGTGGCGTAACCTGGACTTCTTATCATACCAAGTCTTCATCTTCTTCTGAGCAGCTCCTAAATTCTCTCTCACCAGCTGTAAAGCAGTGGACAGCCGTTCTTTGAACTTCATCACCTGCCAGCAGATTGGCGTCATCTTCCTCCGACAGCCAGCATTGAGTAGCTTAAGAGGTCCTC
>NC_136996.1:12131918-12204418 GCF_032717465.1 Coenobita brevimanus
TGGACAGCTCCAGGCACACTCCAACGATTAGTGAATAGTGTATTATAAGGCATGTTAGATTATATTTATGTCTGAACAGTTCTAAACATGTTTCAGCATCCACAATCTGCTGCTCTGACGAATTATATCCTGCCAGCATTATCAGATCTCTCTCTCTCTCTCTCTCTCTCTCTCCAAAGGAATAAATTGTATTTTTACAGAAAAATTTCTGCTTAATATAAAAAAATAAATATACTATTTGTTTTGTAACCCGTGATCGTGCTAACTGGTGAACGTATGAACATGGTGTCATAAGGAAACTAAGCGTGATAAAAAAAAAAAAAATGATTTAATATTTGGATTCAGCATGAAAAAAAAGTGTTTTTATAGCACTCATCAATACCCGTGGAACATAACTGTTGTTGGCAAGTGTAATTAAAGAAAGCTTATATTCATTTAATAAATTGCAGTTAACTCTAAGTGAATCATTTTCTGGTCGGTATTCATGTTATTATTTGAGTATACCATGAGTAAATAATACACGTTTGCACGATGCTGTGCATGTGTATGTGTATTGGTTTGCATGAGCTTGCATATATATATATATATATATATATATATTATATATTATGAGAGCTGGAGCTCCCCATTCATCAGCCTCGTGACTAAGTCCCGACCATCCCCCTTTGCTGAACTTTTTCAGTGTCTCAGTAACACAGAGAGTAGGCCAGCATGCTCTCCAATACAAATTTCTCTAACTATCAACACCAAACTACATGCACAGTACACACTTCACTTCCTTCCCCAAAATTAAAAAATCATGGCAGCACCACAAGTGGCCTCGGAGTCCTCAGGGTGGGGGACCATAAATGCCTCCACCTTCTGCTCCTCTCCCGGTGACGACTCGAGCTGCCTGGAACCACTGTCTGACTCTTTTCTTCATTTCTGCAACATTCGTGGCTTTCCTCTAACTTTCGCTCTGTTGAGCACCACCTCTCCTCTAAACCTCACCTTGTTTTTCTAACTGAGACTCAGTTGTCTGAGGCAACTGACAGCAAACCCTTTTCTGTATCCTCCTACTTTCTCTATACTCATTTCAAAGCCAAAGGTGGATGTTGCGTATATGTACGCAACGACCTATCTTGTTCTCGTGTTCCTGAACTCGATTCTTCTGAATTCTCTACACTCTGGCTTCGGCTTTCCTGTCATTCTCTGACTAAATATATCTGCGCTGTTTACTTATCTCCTAATTCTACTGACTATCAAAAATTCTTTGACTATCTTACTGACGGAACACATTGTATCCATTTCTCCTTTCTCTGAAATCTCCATTCTAGGAGATTTCAATGTTCACCACCACCTTTGGCTCTCCTCTCCTTTCACTGATCCACCTGGTGAACTAGCCTACACCTTTTCTATCCTTAATGACCTAGAGCAGCTTGTACAGCACCCTACCCGTATCCCTGACCGCCTTGGAGAGAGCTCCAACATACTTGACCTCTTCCTTACTACTAATCCTTCTGCTTACACTGTTAATCTTTTCTCTCCGTTGGGCTCCTCCGATCACAACCTTATCACCTTAACCTGTCCTATCGCTCCAGTACGGCCTGTGGACCCTCCAAAGAAACGTCATCTGTGGCACTTTGGAGCTGCGGATTGGGAGGCCCTCAGGCAGTACTTCTTTGATTTTCCCTGGAATGATTATTGCTTCCATGGCCGGGAGCCATCTGAGTGTGCCTTGCGCATTATGGAGGTTATTCTCTCGGGCATGGAAGCATACATTCCTTTCTCATATCCTCTGACTAATGCAAGAAAGCCTTGGTTTAATCACGCTTGTTCTAATGCTGTCCGCAACAAGGAGAGGGCCTATAAAAGGTACCGGAGCCAACCCACCCCTGAATCACATCTTTTATACGTTTCTGCCCGGAATCGTGCTAAGTCTGTTCTTCGCTCTGCTAAAAATAATTTCATCCATACTAAATGCTCTCAACTCTCCAACTCGAATTCTTCCCGCTCCTTCTGGCACCTTGCCAAAAACCTTTCTAACAACTTTACCTCATCATCCTTCCCTCCTCTTTTCTACTCTGATGGCTCTGTAGCTATTTCTTCTACTGATAAAGCAGATCTCTTCACTCAGACTTTCTCCTCCAATTCCACCTTAGACAATTCCGGTGCTGTTCCTCCATCGCTTCCCCCCTCTGACTTCCTCATGGCTGACATCTAAAAAATTTCTTCAGTTGATGTATTTTCTGCCATCACTGGCCTCAGTACTAACAAGGCATATGGGCCTGATGGGGTCCCTCTGTTGTTCTCCAAGAACTGTGCTTCTGTGCTTACACCCTGCCTAGGCAAACTATTTCGCCTTTTGTCTATCAACTTGTACCTTTCCTTCTTGCTGGAAGTTTGCTCTCCATTCAGCCAGTCCCAAAGAAGGGTGACCACTCCCAACCCTCAACTATCGTCCAATTGCTTTAACATCCTGTATTTTCAAAAGTTTTTGAGTCAATTCTTAATAGAAAAATTTTAAGGCATCTTTCCTATCACAACCTTCTTTCCGATTCGTCAGTATGGGTTCCGTCAGGGACGGCTCCACTGGCAATCTTCTCATCCTACCTTTCAGACTCCTGGTCATCCTCCTTTCGGGACTTTGGCGAAAGCTTTGTCGATTGCACTTGACATCTCAAAAGGCTTTCGATCGAGTCTGGCATAAATCTTTAATTTCAAACTGCCCTCCTACGGTTTCTATCCTTCTATCTCTGCCTTCATCTTCTAGTTTCCTTTCTGGTCGTTCTGTAGCTGCTGTTGTAGACGGCCATCGTTCTTCTCACTAGATCTATCAACAGTGGTGTTCCTCAGGGCTCTGTCCTATCACCAACTCTCTTCCTTTTATTCATCAATGATCTTCTAAGCTGTACATCTAACCCTATCCACTCATACGCTGATGACTCCACCCTTCACCTTTCCATCCGGTTCCCTTAACGCCCATCTCAACAGTTACTTCAACAAACAATGGATGAGGCTATGGCACACCTAATGTCTGACTTGGCTCGTATCTCTGACTGGGGTAAAAATAATATGGTTGTTTTTAATGCATCTAAGACTCAGTTCTTACACCTATCAACCCGACAAAATCTTCCCACAGGTATACCCACTAATGTTTAATAATATTCAACTTAATCCTGCATCATCCTTGAACATGCCCAGGGTTTCATTTACTCCGGGACTTATCTTGGAAAGAATCATATTACATCTCTTGTTAAAATCTGACTTTCCAAGAGATTGGGTGTGTAAGCCGACTCACTCTTTCTTTACCCCTGCACAATCATTTGACTCTATACAGGGGGTTTTATCAGCCACTGTGTGGAGTACAACTTTCATGTGTGGG
This sequence comes from Coenobita brevimanus, assembly GCF_032717465.1. Classification (NCBI taxonomy): domain Eukaryota; kingdom Metazoa; phylum Arthropoda; class Malacostraca; order Decapoda; family Coenobitidae; genus Coenobita; species Coenobita brevimanus. Next base: position 12,135,283 of record NC_136996.1, read on the forward strand.
GAGGCTCCCCACATGCTTCTATTCTTAACAGGGTGGAGTCTAAGGATTTTCGTCTCATTAACTCTACTCCTCTTACTGTCTCGCTTCAACCTATGTCTCTTCACCTCACTGTTGCATCTTTATCTCTTTTCTATCACTACTTTAATGGTCACTGCTCCTCTGAACTGTCTGCTTGCATTCCTCCCAGCTCTACGACGGGCACGTAGCACCCGTCTGGCAGCAACAAACTCTCATCCCTTTTCTGTCCAACTCTCTAATGCAAGAGTTAACCGTTACTCCCAGTCTTTCATTTATGCAACAGGTCAGCTCTGGAACTGTCTCCTCTGTCTGTATTTCCTGCTGCCTATGATCTCCAGTCTTTCAAACAGTAGTGTGTCCAGGCATCTCAAAATGATCGGATCTTGAATTTGGCTCTCTATTGTGAAATTTTGTTTTTCTCTTAGAGGGAACTGTTACTGCGGGCTCATGGCCTTTGGTTCCTTCTTCCTCGCATAAAAAAAAAAATGATTAATAGGTAAGTCAAAGAGTCTTGGAAGGGTGTGTTTCTTTCAATACTCCGAGGAAGGTATATATCTCGTATTCTTAAATGAGTACTACTCATTTAACACTGTCTGCATGCATTCCTACGTTCTCTACGATTTTGATAGATGGTGGGGAATGACATCTCTAGGTTTACACTGTGTCCAGTTGCTGTCATGCAAGAGTGAACTGTTAGTCCTTCATTTATCTCCAGGTGTCACATCTGTATATTTACCTGCTGGATGGATCTAAGAACTTTCCAGACTTGCAGAAGTGAAGTTTAGAGCATAAATGAAGTAATTACGGAGGTGCTGGGAGGGATGAAAAAAAGTCTCTCACTGTCGTTCTCTTTTAGAATAGAAAGATCGTAGGCATATGAGGGTGTTGTGGTACAATCTAGCATTATATAGGGCTCTTTCATGGACATATGGGTATAGCAGAGAGGGTAAAGTCATATATATATATGGAATATGGAATAAAAGGTGTCTGAGGAGTATGTGAGTGATATATAATATATGGATGATAGCTTGCGAAAATTTGATGAAGTGCGAAGGAGAACTGGAGTATATATCGGGAGATGGCGGGGTGGTAGAGTTGAGCAGATGGCCTGCTTGCGATGGTTGGGCATATGGAGCTAGATTTATGGATAATGAGCGATATGGTGAAAAAGCTATATAGTAGCATCTGGATATATGTGGTGTAGGCTGAGGAGACCGCGAATAGGATGGATACAGTGTGAGGTGAGTATCACTGGATGCGAGATGTGGTATCTTATATAGCAAGGAATACTGGCTGTGCATGACTGATATATATATATATGGAGAGATATTGTGATATGAATAAGTATATGAGGCAGACTATGAGGTATATTCTCCCATATATATGGTCTGATCAGCTTATAAATAGGTCTAAGTGGGATAAGGGGATATGGGCATATATCTATATATACATTATGATTCAGGTAGTATAGGTGAATATATATATATATCACTATAGCTTCTGTATGGCCTGCTTTGGATGTCATATTGCATTAATACGTATCTAGGCCTATGTGCGATGAGGGATCTGTCCGATATCTCCCCTTTGGGAGCTAAGATGCGAATGAATGTGTTTGAATATATGATATATATATATATATGGTATATGGCACTCGTCCTGTCTCGACCTTATTTCCCTTTCCTTGGGGGAATAGCCTAGGTATATAGATAGATAGAGACATAGATGTAATATTCCTCAATCATGATATATCTTATATATATATGTCGGGACCAACTGCTAGCTCAGGGCGTCCTACGCTCCTCGTGGGGCAATCTAAGAATGTGGATATGATGTGTATGGCTATATATATATATATATATATATATATATATATATATATATATTAGATATGGAATCCTGGCATCATCATCATATATCTGGTATACTCCTTTCCACCCTGGGAAGGCCCGGGGTGAGGAATGACGTGTCAGATATATATACATATATATATATGTCCACTCAATAGGCCACGCTTCCATTCATCATCATATATGCTCCAGCTGGAATCACTGGCTCTATCTGATACACCCATGATAATACATATCAACACGTTATATGTCAGCTTATAAATATATAGTCTCCGATATATAGTCAGTCCGGTATACTGTCACGTTACAGGACTGGCATGCCAAATCGTCCACATCATGCTGTGCCACTTTCGTCCTGTCACAATATATCATCAAGCCAGACATCAAGTTATATGTTAGTTATATATATCACTGACTTCCATATAGCCTCTTGCTCTCATATATTCATCCACCAGTATCCCTCCAAACCTTCTTGTCCTATGGCCTACCTCGCAACTCCTCCCTCCTGGTCCAAATATCGCTCAAATAGCCCTCGTCACCTCCTATATGTTAATCCATATCTCTCCACATGACCAACCTCATCTCAGTACACCACATCTTCGATATCTATAGTCCATATATACTTGATATCTCCTCCACGCATCTTTCACGATCACATCTATTTGTCGTATCCTATCCATATCTCTGTGCTCCACATGACAATTCCTCAACAGTCCTTCTATATATATATAGATATATATAATGGCTCTCACATATATATTGACTTTGCATTTGCCATGCCACACCATAGTCTCACACTAGATAGACCGTGAAGCCTTGCTCATCGCATAGGCTGACTCATGCAGCTGCAAGCACTCAAGACCTTGTTTTATATAACAACTGCCTGCCTCATATGCACCACCTAACTTTATATATATCAGTCTACTTTCCACTACTCTTGCATATTCTCCTGAGAGGACTATCATATATGGCTTTTAGAGTATTTGTATAATACTTGCCATACTATACCAGTCTCTCTCCTTTCACTGTGACATGGCACTGGGAGTCACCTATCTATCTCAATATACCGTCACTATTGACTCATATATATATATATATATATATATATATCTATATATATATAAGATATAACTGAAATTCCAGATACATATATATGATATAGCCCATAGGGACAGAAACTGCATGTGCACACAATGTATGGATGCCAATATATATATAAAGCAGTGCACTTACCCATATATATTAGTAGGTATCACATAGTTATATAAATACTATAAGGTGGATATACCTCTCGCATGCATGACTCTGTGTGTGATGATATGATGATGTTTTATCGTATATGTATTGGGTGGTGTGTCTGACATTTTATCATTCAAAATTACTGTGTGATCCATGCAGCGGGTGTGTCTGCATCAGAGCTTAATGAAGTAGAGTTTTATGGATAAACGCGGAGGGGGCAAGAATGTTCACGAACCATGACTAAAACAACCATATTAGCTGGAAATATATTCTGGGGATATACAGCTTCCAGGATATCTTTAAGTAGTATATATATATATACATGAACATCAACAGATGAGGATGCACTTTTGATAGCCTATATATATATACAAGTTTTCTCCTGGCAAAGGGCCTCTGTGCAACCGTCGGTAAAGTGTCGCAGACAAGGACAATCCACAATGTTAGTGTCGTTGTCAGCTTAATTCTGGTGGAACTTCCTCAAACACATTTTGTCCGCCGACGAGCGAAAAGCAATCCACGTACATATGGTACGGACAAGCAAATGGATGCTTCTGTGCTCAGTGCACCGACATACTCACGGGCTGTATGTTGCAGCAGTTGATCGGCATCAGAACCGGAACAAGCATCTAGGTGGTCACACCATATGCTATTCACCAGATTTCGCCCACACACAGTGATTCCTTAGCCTCCTAACACCATAAAGAAGATACAGCTTGGTAAGATTTTTTGACACTATGGGGTCTTGGAATCTACAGGACAGCTAAACCATGAAGGTCCTGAAGCAAGCTATGCATCAAGGCCTCTCCACAACGTTCCGATCGTGGGAGACGGCTGGCCATAACACGTCTGTCACGCCCAGAGGCTATGTTAGAAGGGGATGGCTGGATCATTATAAACTGGATCGCTATCAGATCTTTATATCAGCTATATCTTTATGTGTCAGCTGTTGTGTGTGTGTGAATCATGTCTGAGTAGCACCTTGTTTAACATGCTTATAGATATATATATATATATATATATATATATATATATATATATATATATATATATATATATATATATTGGAACAGAAGAAAGATAATGTACACTTTAAGTGGAGAATACTTTAAAATCACTACTGTCCACGTAGAAAAGTTCCCAGTTCTAAAACAAAGAGAGTTAGGTAAAATTACAAGTTAAAGTTTAATGCTCAAACTAATAACAACAAAACATTTCAGGACTCATAAGGATAATGTAATGGCAAAAAACAGGTTAAATCATGCATGGTTTAACTGCTAATAGCCTCTATTAACACGAAATTACAGCAAGAGTAAATTTATCTAAGTCAGCCCTGATAAAAATGAAAATACACTGGGTAATGCTCAGTTAATGCAAGATAAATTATTACTATGATACAAAATAGTATTAAAACTGGCTGACAAAATGAATCCTACATATTACAAAAAACCTCACTAGGCCTACAAATCAACACCTTATGCTATACAGTACAAGGAAAAAATGCAATAACAGTTATAGTCAAATTACACACAGCTGCTAGATGGTTGGAGACTTTCTGATCACTCACAATAATAATAACTGTACAGGGGAGGACAGAGATGTCTTCTGAACAGAAATGAGGAGCAGATCTAAGTGGCAATGATGCTGAGACTGAGCTCATTATATAGGGGCCAGCAGAGCTTGATACAACTTGTAAGAAGGACGCACAAATGAAGCCATGGGGACAAAGAGTTGACAATCCTGCTCTGAACAACAGAAAGGACTGACTTAATACTCCACTGTAAACGGTAGAAGGGGGGACTTTGAGGCAGGGAGACACGCTGCAGTTGATCAAACAGGCAGCACATCACTGTCTGCGTTAGGGAATTACACAAAGTGATGATGAAATCATAGGCTATGTAACACCCTCCCCACAAAGAAAGAAAGAAAAATTTACAAAGGAAATTTCTTATTACTCTAAAACAATCTGTCTAAAGTCCCTAGATAAGCAATCTGCACATAACATTATTTCTTTCCCCTTGACATGTTGTGTAGTGTCTAATGAATACTCCTGAGAAGAAGTAGACTCCATCTTGTCAATCTCTGATTTTTATCTTTAAACTTACTAAGGAATTTCAGTGAAGGTTATGATCGGTTACTCTAAATGACTATGAGGTGAAGAAAACCAGAACACAAATAAATTGAAAAAATGCTGTAAACCCAAAATCCAAGGCCAAAAGCTCTTTCTCTAATAGTTAGAGTAGTTCTTTTGAGGTGGATGTGAACCTTCTTACTAGTAATAATAAGATACAGGATGTTCAATACCCTGATCATCCTCTTGCAGCAAAAAACAGCCCCAGCTCCTGTATCACTTGCATCAACAGACATCTTAAAAGGCTTAGCAAAATTTGGAGTAAGCGAGCACTGGCTGACTTAATAGGATAGCTTTAGAGTTTGTTAGAAAGAGAGAAGTTCACAGTTATCGGTCCATGCAAATTCAAACTCCCTTTTTCAGTAGGTCTGTAAGTGGTTGATACAAGAATTGAAAAGTTAAGAACCAAATCCTCCTGTAATAACCTACCATTCTCAAAAAATCTTTGTAGCTCTTTCCTACTTTTAGGTCTGGGAAGATCACTTATAACCTGAACCTTAGCTTCCTGGCGGTGCAACATGTCCATCACCAATTCACGTTTACTCCAAGGTACTTGAACTTTAGCATGACCAAACTCACACTTTGATAAATTAGCTACAAGATTAGCATGAACTAAACGCCTCAAGAAATTCTACTGACATGGCATAGGTGATCTTTCCAGTTGTCACTGAAAGATTAATACATCATCAATATAAACAACACACCCTGCCAAACCCTCTGTTACAACATTCATGAGCTTCTGAAATGTGGCTGGTGCTATTCTTCATACCAGATATGGCATTACCGAACATGCAGAAGTCTTTCCTAGTGTTACAAAACATGGAGATCTCCCTAGCACGTTCAGTCATAGGTACTTGCCAGTATCCCTTTAACAAATCAAACTTTACTTATGTACCTAGCCTTTCCGATCTTGTCTATGCAATCTTCCACACGAGGGAGAGGGTAAGTGTCTGTTTTGGTTATCTGATTAACACGTCTGTAGTCAATGCAAAGCCGCTGCTGACCCACCTGGCTTAGGGGACTAGCAGTGACAGGAGAACTCCACTCAGCTCTCCGACAGGGCTCAATCATCTTTGTGGTCCAACAGGTAGCCAAGCTCCTTCTCTGGATGAGAAGGAACTTTCACTGGGTTCTACACGTGTGTAAGGAGGCAGATTTAATTGGCTTTGCGTCTCAACATCGACATCATGCATCAACACAGTGGTTCTTCCTGGAGTGGCACAGAACACTTGCGGGTACTCCTGCAGTAATGGGCCGAAAACTCCTGCCTTTCCTCGGGAGGTAGATGAGAAAGCTTAGATCTGGAGATCATTCATGATATCAGGATTCTTCCCCAAACTATCACTCAGGCTCATGCTGCATGGGAGAGGCTTCACTTGCAGACTCGGGTGGAACAGCTACAGTGCAGAACTGGATTATTTTCGTCCCGCCTGTGATATAACTTTAGCATGTTGATGTGACATAGTTGCTTGATCTTTCTACGATCTGGTGTGGCGATGACATAGTTGACATCATTGAGTTTCTTCTCCACGAAATAAGGACCACTAAACTCTGGCTTGAAGAGGTTGCCCATGCACTGGTAGCAGAATCAAAACCTGATCTCCTGGCTGAAAGTGGCGTAACCTGGACTTCTTTATCAAACCAGAGTCTTCATCTTCTCCTGAGCAGCTCCTAAATTCCTCTCTCGCCAACTGTAAAGCAGTGGACAGCCGTTCTTTGAACTTCATCACATACTCCAGCAGGTTGACTTCATCTTCCTCCGATTGAGCCAGCATTCCTTTGAGTAGCTTAAGGGGTCCTCTTCACTTCATGGCAAAACAGTAGTTCAAAAGGTGCAGGAAGCCCAGTGATTCCATTTGGAGATTCTCTTGCAGCAAAACACAACGAATGGAAGACCTTTATCCCAGTCTTTTTTGATGTTCCAAACAGTATTTCTTGAGCATCGATTTGAGTGTTTGATGATATCTACTCCAACGCTCCTTGAGTCTGGGTGATGATGGTAAAAGCTGAAGACGTGATCTGGGTGATGCCCAACTCTTTTCAGAGACTGCTTGAAAACATTTGACGCAATGAAATTACTTCCCCGGTCTGACTGTACCTCCTCCTTGGGCAGACCAAATCTTTGTGAAGAACCCCAGCATTTCCTTAACCACGTTCTTTGCTGAGATATTTCTAAGTGGAATGGGTTCAGGATAACGAGTAGCCATATCAATCAGGGTCAACACATAAGAAAATCCTGAAGAAGTCTTAGGAAGAGGGCCCACAATATCCACCAACACACGGGTGAAAGGCGCCTCAAAAGGAGGAATGGGAACTAGAGGTGCAACCTTTTCGGTCTGATTACACTTCCCCACAACTTGACAGGTGTGACAAGACTTACAATACCAGGAAACATCCCTGAAGATACCTGGCCAGTAGAAGTGTTTCAAAATGCGTGCCACAGTCTTCCTCACTCCAAGGTGTCCTGCCAAACTGGAATCATGAGCCACTCTAATGATATCCTGCCTACAAACACGAGGGATGACAACTTGATGTACAACCTCCCATTCACAGTTGGCTGATGCTGTTGGGGGTCTCCACTTCCTCATAAGCACTCCTGACTTTATATAATAACAAGTAGAAGCACCTGCTGACTCTTCCTCACTGCAAGCAGAGTTAGCTAGACCTTTCAGCTCAGGGTCAGCAACCTGCAACTCAACCAACTCTTGACGAGACAAATTATCAACACTACGGGGTACTGCCTCATCTGGTGAGTGGTCCAAATTAGCAAGAAAAGTGTCAGCTAGGATAACATCATCATTATCATTATCCTCTAAATCACCAGTAACTTTAGACTTAGCCCTAGTGACAGCACATGCAGGGAACACATCAGGGACATCACAATCCCGGGTCGCAGCCACTGGCTCACTAGACAACTGAGGAGCTGGACACACTTGACTTCCACCAATATCATTTCCAAGTAAGAAAGTTACACCTGACATTGGGAGTGTCTCAACCAACCCAACCATAACGGAACCATTAACAAAACCAGACTCTAAATTCACTCTGCACAGAGGGACAGAGAAGTAATTATTCCCTACACCTTGTAAGATTACAGTTTCATCAGAGGAATTAACATTAGAGCCTAGAACACTGGTCAGCATAAGGGATTGGCAAGCACCTGTATCACGATATATTTTAACTGATTTCCTGTCATTACTGTCCAGAGGACTGACAAAACCATCAGACAGGAAATTAGCACATGAACTCTTGAAAATGTCACCCACGTTACTGCTCAAAAGAGGAGCTCCATCATGAGAATTTAAGTTACCCCTCAAAGCAGGTTCAGTTAACTCAGTTAAAGAATTTTGGGAACTCTCCAGAGTGGACACTAGACCAATTGACTGAATATTTAAAGACTCCTTTTTGTTCACATCACGCTGTCTCCTGAAACGTCTCTCCGTAGTATGACCAAGCTTACTACAATAAGTACATTTACTTTTCTGAAATCTAGAGGTGAAGCTGGTATTTACTTCCTGAGAAACATCATCTTTATTCTCTTTCCTGTTACTTGTACTCTGAGTAGAGGCAACGTACTTACTCTCAGCTTTCCCTTTTTCTTTAGAATATCTCTTGTGAGTGAGAACATATTCATCAGCTAAAACTGCAGCATCAGACAAATTATCTATTCTTCTCTCATCAAGATATAAACACATCTTTATAAATACACCTCTTGAAGTCCTCCAGCAAAATCATCTGCTTAAATTTACCAAAATCAGAATCCACATTCTTAGAATTTAACCACTGCTCTAACAGATCTTCTTTGATTTTTGCATACTCAACATGGGATTGCTTATCTTGCTTGTAAGTTGTCCTAAATTTTACTCTATAGGCTTCAGGAACAAGCTCATAGGCCTTAAGAATCAAGCTCTTAACTACATCATAATTTTCAGATTGATCCTGAGGCAAAGATGCATAAGTTACTTGAGCTTTACCGGTGAGAACAGTTTGAAGGAGTACTGGCCAATACTTTTTGGGCCAATTAAAACCTGTAGCTACCCTCTCAAACAACTGGAAATACTTTGTTAAATCAGATTCATTAAAAAGAGGGACAAGTTAACATTTTTAGCCACATCAAAATCATCAGAGCTAGATGATCCAGTTCCACCTTGTTTCATGCGATACTCATGGTCTGCCTGAATCCTGGCAAGTTCAACTTGTGCGTGTATCCGTGCCTCCTGAATATGAGCTTCCGCCTCCTTAGCACGAGACTCCTGCAGGGCTAGCTGTAACTTAGCTAATTCAGTCTGCGTTTGCTCATTTGGAGGAGTTACATTAAACAAGCTTTCATTAATCATGTCAACAATTTGATCTTTAGAATGATGAGAGCGAACAGCAATTCTCAATTGTTGAGCAACAAGCTTAAGTTCATTCTTTGTTCTGTTTTCTACATCCAACACTGTTTGCACATTTGACAAAAAATCTTTGGCTTCATCAAGTGTAGTAATAGTAGACATGATGAATAAGTAACAGTCACAAAATATCAAGCAATATCCTTATGATAATATCCTGAATATCCTGATATGAGGTCGCCAAATTTATGTTACGGAACAGAGAAAGATAATGTACACTTTAAGTGAGAATACTAAAAATCACTACTGTCTCGTAAAGTTCCAGGTTCAAAACAAAAGAATTAGGTAAAATTACAAGTTAAAGTTTAATGCTCAAACTAACAACAAAACATTCAGGACTCATAAGGATAATGTAATGGCAAAAAACAGGTTAAATATATGGTTAACTGCAATAGCCTCTATTAACACGAAATTAGCAAGAGTAAATTTATCTAAGTCAGCCCTGATAAAATGAAAATACACTGGGTAATGCTCAGTTAATGCAAGATAAATTATTACAGATACAAAATAGTATTAAAACTGGCTGACAAAATGAATCCTACATATATTACAAAAAACCTCACTAGGCCTACAAATCAACACCTTATGCTATACAGTACAAGGAAAAAATGCAATAACAGTTATACTCAAGTTACACACAGCTGCTAGATGGTTGGAGACTTTCTGAGCACTCACAATAATAATAACTGTACAGGGGAGGACAGAGATGTGAACAAAATGAGGAGCAGATCTAAGTGGCAATGATGCTGAGACTGAGCTCATTATATAGGGGCCAGCAGAGCTTGATACAACTTGTAAGAAGGACGCGCAAATGAAGCCATGGGGACAAAGACTTGACAATCCCGCTCTGAACAGCAGAAAGGACGACTTACTCTACTATAACGGTAGAAGGGGGGGACTGAGGCAGAACACGCTCGTGATCAAACAGGCAGCACACTGTACGTTAGAATTACACAAAGGATGATGAAATCATAGGCTATGTAACACTATGTATATACAATGGCGTACCTAGAAAGATGAAAAGGGGGGGGGCTTTTTTTTTTTTTTTAACTGTGCAGCCCATGACTTCGGCGAGCGCAGCGACCCTGTACAGTTGGGGGGGGGGGTCGCTGTGAACCTCGCCCCCACCCCCGAGAAAATTTTGCATTTGGGCCAATTGTATGATCATTATGAGGCCATATGGAATGGGTATACGACATAAATGTAGCTTATACTAGAGTCATTTAAGTACTCTGTGCCACTGATTTATGATTCAGTCTCTTCAATAACCTTATACTATAAAAATTCAAACGCTCACATTTCGATTAAACAGGTTTACAGGTGTATTAAATTAATAGCAATAACATTAACAAAAAATGATAATTTAATCACTGTATTAGTCTTAATTACAAACAGTTAAAGGCAAGACATATCCAGCTTAATTTTCTTGCTGATAATTCAGTTGAAACAGATGAAGCTATTGACCAGTTCTCAGAGCAACCAGTGGATAAAATAAGAATACTGTCGTTTTTGAGGTACCACTGAGTATATTACATAAACTGTTTATTCAGGTATGCATTAGTTAAGCTGGATTTTAAAACTGTTTTTGTTGTCATCATATGTAGGTAGGGGGAATTTAAGTAATCTGAGAAAGTATTATTTTAATGTTTATATATTTAATATATATATATGTGGTATAGTGGTAGAGTGTGCGTTTTGTACACGGGTGGACCAGGGTTCGCGCCCCGCCAGGGTAATAAACTTTGGGAGTGTTCACCCGGCCACGTACTGCATTGGCGGACACCAGGGGTGCTGTGGTTGAACCAGTGTCGCTTACTGTAAAGTATGCTTGCACCCAGTCGGTTTGCGCGGGTCGATTACACTTGGTTCACAGACTTCACACACATCCAAAGCCACTCCAACACTACAATTACACTAACAAGCACTTCTCACCTTGCATAAAATCTCTACTAGACAGCCTAAGCCACTTGGTAGAGATACATTGGCTGTATCGTCCCGACTTCAGTCGGGATAGGCCGGTCCTGCAGTGGATACTCAAATGACTGATGATGATGATGATATATATATATATATATATATATATATATATATATATATATATATATATATAAATATATTCAGCCATGAGAATGAAATACACCACAGAGGGGTAAGATGTCGCGATTTATGGGTGTTTATATGTTTACATGTGTGGGGAAACATACCATGAGAAATTACTTGTCAATCTCATTTACGGGTACATGTGCCTATTTAATTTTATTGGTGCATAATTCAAATATTTAATGGAGTATATGTGCAGTACGTGTAAATGTCTGTCTGTCTATTGCCTGACGCCTTAATCCCGTAAGGGGTGGCCACAAATAAATCGCCTCCATGTCGCCTTGTCGCCACACCTCCGCCGTGTGACAAGCACCTGTTTCTCGTACAGAAATTTTCTTTTTCTCCATATAAGATATGGTTTACCTCTATGAAACAAACAATAACCAAAGCTACAGTATTTGCAAGGAGTGCTAACTGGTTTGTTTTTCATAACAAGAAAAAATTATTACAAGTCAAAACGAGATTACATATATGCATTTGGGATGTCTGACTAATGTGTATAGCTGTGGAATATATCTAATCACCACATGGCATTATGAACGTATGATTGTGTTCATGACCATCAACACGTAATTTTGATTATGACTACAAAAATGTGATGGCACTTACGAGCATTAGGCTGATAACCATATGGTGGTGTTTTCTATGTATTGACGTTTCGCCCCATCTCTTCCTCATAATAAAGTTGCTGAATATACACCACATTTCCTGTATATATAGCAGAAGGCAGTGGGGGCTGACAGTTGCTTGCCCTTCTTGGATACCCTGCTCATTAGGACCGACAATAAGTTGGCATTTAAAGTGTATAGGAAAGCCACAGATAGGGATGACCTTATTCACTATTCCAGCCATAACGTTAGGACATAGAAAAGTGTATTAACAGGGTTCTGCTTCAGAGCCTTGAGGATTTGCAGTGAAGATCATTTGAAAGAGGAATTCCAGTACATAGATAGCACATTTTCTAAACTGAAGTATCCAAAACACATGTTATCCAGTGCCAGAAAACATGCTAGAGCTATCAGGGAACGGGCAGGGCTGAGAAATCCAGTGATGTGACACGTATAATCCTGCCCAATAACAATACGAGCAACAGTGTTAGGTTTTTAAGAAATTCAGGAACTGAGGTAACTTTCAAAAAATCTCAGGCAGTGGAAAATCTTGTCAGACACAAGGTAAGAACCTGCAACACAGGCGAGAGAGGTGTTTACTCCATTCCATGTGCAGTATGTGGTAAGGTATACATAGGTGAAACAGGGCGTGATTTGGAAGATGGAATAAAAGAACACAAGTATGCAATGAGGCGGTACAACACCAACAAAGCATGTGTAGCTCACAGATGTAATACAGGTCACGTAATGAAATGGGAAAATGCAAAAATTTTGTGCAAAGAAGCAAACTTAAAAAGACGCAAATGTCTGCTGGCAGCTGTTATAGTACAGTATGTTCCAATACCACTGAACAGAGCAGTGGATCTTATCACCTATCGGATTCTGTGGCCAAATTTATTGTCAACAGCCACCCACCCCAAACTCAAAGCATCACCCTTTCCTTCCTTCCCATCCATCCCCATCCCATATCTTCATCCAACTTCTTGCCCACATATACAACACTTGTGTGTGCCCGCACACACACACACACACACACACACACACACTGTGTTGGGATCGGTAATCCCTTTACCCTTGTGACCTCTACTTCCTTACCCAACATTCCTTCTCTTTCCCTAAAGACTTCTCACTTCACCTGTCCATTGTTTATCTCCGTCCTTGTGCCGTATCTGTAATCCCTTTCCTCTGGACCTCACCTTCTTTACCCTACCTGCCCCTACCCCTACCATCCCTAGCCAATACCTCACTCCCCTCATGCTCCCACTGCCTTCTGCTGTATATATACAGGAAATGTGTATATTCAGCAATTGTATTCTGAGGAAGCCATGAGGCGAAACGTCAATACACACTAAGTCCCACATCGGTGTTTCTTTCTCCAATTTGTCAACAAAAAGTGAATCAAGGTGTTTTCGATGATGTGACAGTGTGTGACCTTCAGTACTTAACGGCCTGTATGGCCATGACAGTGTGGTCAAATGGTGGTATTTGTTACCATGACCACGTGATGATGTGTATGATCACGTGATGGAGTTCACTATTTTGTGATGTTTAATGTCATGTAGACCTAATAGTGTTTAAGGCAATGTGAATTTACGATCATGGGGTGGAGACTGTATGGTTGTTTATGACCATGTAATGGTGTTTACGACCATGTGAAAATGCTTATGGCCACGATCATATTATGGTGGTATTTATACCATGTAGTTGCAGTTATGACCATATGGTGAGTTTTCAGACTAAACAGTGGTGTGTGTGACCATGTAGTGTTGTTTATGACAGTGTTGGTTATTATGGCCTGTTACTGTATTGCTATGTGATGGTGTAATGGTTGCTGTGATCATATGGTTGTTTTAATGACTGTGACGATGTAATGCAGTTTATGACCATGTGGTAGTGGTTATGGGCATTACCATGTGATGGTGTTCATGACCATGTGGTTAAGTTTATGGTCTCTCATATGGTCGTGCTGATGATCATATGGTTGTTTTATTTGACAGTGTTGAGATCCATGTATCGGGTATCAGTTCGAAGCAGAATTTTCTGCATTGGCCTCTGTCAAAACCATATAGAAATGAAAGAAAAGCATTCGGGAGCCGAATGCTAATCGCCTGTCAGAATATATGGCTGGCCAAGTTACAAGCTGCTTACAAACCAAATGTGAAGAAAATCCGCAAAACTCTGCGTATTTCGGTCACAACGATGTCACAAAAAGCCAATCCAAATTAAAGAAGCTAATTGACCTTTGACAGCCATTTTGATGATTTTGACCCCGAGTGCCCATTTTTGAACTCGTCCAAGATTTTGGCAATATCTTGATACCCTGAAGGTTTTATGTTGATAGCTCAAGCCGTTCATGATATATAATGGTGCTCAAGGTGGGCGATAAAAACTAGTTGACTTTGGCAGCCATTTTGGCGACCTTGACCTTGATCCAGAGTGCCCATTTTCGAACTCGTCCAAGATTTTGACCATAACTTGATACGCTGAAGGTTTTATGTTGATAGCCGAAGCCATTCATGCTATGCTGGTAACACACACACACACACACACACACACACAATAGACGTGAGAGTGAGAGAACGTGCCTGGCAGAGATCCACACCAGGTCAGTCTCAGCCCTCAAATGGCTATACCTAAAAAGTATCTTTGTATGAGTCAAGCTCAGTACTAGGTCCAACTAAATAGTGTTCTAATAAAAAAGAGGAAGTTTAAGTAAAAGTGTTGTTCCAATTACACAATACAACGAAATAGGCAGTAATGCCGAAACAAGAAAATCAGCTGTTTGAATGTTGACTGTTTAGCCTGCGACGTAGAGGAATGCAAAACTGTAAGTAGAAGCTTTCTGTTAGTACCAGATGATGACCACCATCTTTAGCAAATCAACTTTGGAAAAGGGACAAAGGTAGAAAGCAGGATGATGATTTCTGCCAGGAACTGGTGGAAATGGAGACATATAATAACCTGGTGGAACGAGTATACAGATTCAAGAAGGCATTTCAGAGTAAAACAGATGAAATTAAAAAGCAGTTGCACATGCAGAAGGAAGAAAATGAAAATTTAGAGTAAAGGAGATTAATAAGAAAGACAACAACAGATGAATTATCAGTTGAGGTGGGTACACTTAGAAGGAAGATTAGTGAAATGGTAAGCACAGTTGTCAGCCATGAGAGTATTATGGAAGAGTTCAGAAATGATACAGAGACAATAAGGCAGGCAAGCACTCTGATAGATCGTAGCGGTAATATTGAGAAGATAACCCAGGGAAATGAAGCGATGCAAAGCTACAAAAATGATGTGGAAACCACATATGCTGAAATGGTGAAATGAAGGACTTAGAAACAAAAGTTGAAGAAAAGAGCATTAAAAAGGAAGTGAAGAAAATAATCCAAAACAATCCAAAATTGGTAAAAGATTCAGCAGACATCAACAAATCACTGGAATAGAGGAGGACGAAATAAAAAACAAGATTTCGAGAGACAAAAAGGAGATGGCAATGTAATGAACATATTGAAGGAAGTGTCAGAGGAAATCTTTAGTAAAGACATACAGGAACACAAAAGACTAGGGAAATATGAGAGAAATAAATCAAGGCCCCTGAAAGTAACTTTCCAGGGTGTAAACACTATGGAGGAAATACTGAAAAATGCAAACAAACTTATGGAAAAAAAGGACTTAAAAAATATATGGATAAAAAGATGGCTAATCTTGTGTCTGTCCCGGGCCCTATTAATCAGTCTAGGCGTCATTAAAGACTCGTGCTCTTAGCACACACTTTATTCACTCTCTTGTTTACAAGCCGCCCCCGGCGCGCCCGCCGTTGGTCAGTTAGTTCCCCAAACACAGCGCAGTGATACACTCTCACTGATAATACACTACATCCCTCCTTTCCGTATAGACTACAGCTACGAGGATTCTCACAGTAACTCATAAACATGATCATCTCATAAAACATAACTGCATGCTTTGTACCATATTCTAACCATGTAAAAAATCACAATACAGTGGTATTTCAAAATAAAAGTATTTTCTTTTATACAAACAATACTGGTACCCATATGTATGACAGTACACTCCCTAAAACATAGGACCCATATCAGTATCTCAGGACTAATGGTTACATGATATAATCTTTAAATCTAACTGGTTTCTGCACCTATCTCTTTGGTCTGTGCTTTTGCACCATCTGCTGGTCAGAATTTACTTTGTCCTGATCACCCTGTATCTGTCTGGCTATTATCGAGATCTTCATACATGTCTATATCCTCCTCCATAGCCTTATACCTTCCTCTTTCCCAAAACTGTATTTTTTCCTCTCCATTCTCAAACCTCATTTTTTTCAAGTGTACCACATTTCTCCTTTTCTGACTTCCATCACTTCCTTCGATTTATACATTGTTCCCTTTTTTTTTTTTTCCACTACTTTGGTGATGAAGCACACTTTGTAGATAACTTATTCTCCTTACCGTGCTTTAACACAATGATGTCATCCTATTCTACATCCATTATTCAGGCATTGTTCCTATTGTCAAAGTAAAACTTGTCCTTCTCTTTCCATAGCATATATCTGATTCACTGTTTATGGATGGTAGTTTTGTTTTCATTATTCTCCCATACATTACTTAAAATGGACTCATACCAGTAACATTGTGGTGTGCTTCTGTAGACTACAAGAAATTTGTTCAAGTCTTTTTTCCAATCCTTTCCTTCTGAGTGAGCTACTCGTATTGCCTTTAACCCTTAAACCGCGGGCTTGTTTTGCTCTGTCTTGTGTGTCCCGCGAGCATATTTGGGCTCCGACAGACTCTCAAAAAATATTTGCCAAAAATCAGTTATTAGTCCTAGAATATTAAAATTACATATGCTTATGGCACATACCTTCAGCTTTCTCCTGGGATGTTTGTTGAGCCTTCGTCTAGTACCGTAGGACTTGTGGAGACCTCTGAAGTTGGGTAACAAAGTCTCCACTTTACACTTTCCAACAACCCGTAATATGATTACCACAGCCAGATATTATCACTGGAAACCCTATTCTATGATTATCAAGTAGTTTGAAATCCATACTCCAAAAAAAGAAAAACACTGTGAAAGCAATGAAAATTACGAGCGCATATGACCTTCCCACTTGCGCTAGTTCGCCGCTGGTATTCTGTCATTTATTATTCAAACACTCACCCTTTATATTCCTATTATTATATAACACTTATATATATCTGCAGTCTTTATCCATAAGTTTCCTTCAGTAGTATTAGTTTATTGTCACTGAAGTCATTCAATTTTTCATTCAGTAAAATACGTAGAGAGCCATGGATTCACTTTCACTGTTATAACCTCAAGTATTTGTACTCATATTCTTATATTACTAATTATTTACATTTCTGTTTACATTTTCTATTGTATTTTCAATATTTACACTTTTATTTTACTTACACTATGTTATTCACTGTCACTTGTAGTAACATAAAACTATATTACACTGTTCAATCATATGCACATCCATTGCTTTCACTTGCTATTTACACATTATTTTCATTTCCCACTTGCACTTTTAGAACTGCTTCTGGCTGTGGTAATCAAAGAAGCAGATAACGCAGAGGGGAATCTGGCACTCAGCGCACTGCCAAGAGGTGCGTTTGTGCTCAGGTGTGCGTCGGGTGGTATGTGCACACACCTGGCACCTGCGGATCGCACCCTTCCTCTTGGTTGTGGGAGGCATTTGCACCAGTCCGTGCCGATCCATGTACGCTCTCTGCTGAAGTCTGTCAGGAAGTCTTACTGCATGGTGCCTTGGAGCTGCTGCTGTCACCTTACCATATCTTGTCATGCCACTGTATGCCAGCATCTTCTCAGACTTGCGTAGGTGCACGTCCCTCGCTGCGAGGTTCCTGGGAATTTAGGGAAGTGGGCACGATTACTCTTGACAGTGCCGCAGGAGCCGATGCCGTGCTCTGAAAGGTATTTGGCAAGTTTCGGTGCTGTATAACAGTTGTCTGTATACAGCACATGATTCCCACCAAAATACCTTTCAAGGAGCACTGTCACTACACAACCTGAGAAGCCAAGGGGGTGTGTTTTATCAAGATCGACAGTACTGGCTGAATAAATGACAAAATCAAGGATGTACCCCGTCTTACAGTCGCACAGTACAAAGAACTTGATTCCAAAGTGATGGCGTTTGCTTGGAATGTACTGCACAAACCTGAGACGTCCTCTGGACAAAACCAAGGATTCGTCAGTGACAACCTTCTGAAAGGGGTGGAAGAATTTCATAAACTTATCCTTCATTCTGCCCAGAATCTCCCGGATCTTCCAGAGTGGGTCGGTTTGGGAAGGTACATCGTTGTTGGTAAAGTGCAGGTTTCCCATGATGTTCTGGAAGTGATCTCTGGCCATGTACTTATTGAAGGTGGGTGAGGGTAGTAAGGGGTCCATGCACCAGTATTCTTCCAACTCATGCTTCTTTGAGTGTGGCATGAGAAGCATGAGGGCAAAGAACACATACAGTTCCTGCACTCCCAGCATGGACCACTGTTGCATCTTGACTGCACCTGTACCACTTGCAGCACGTTGTGATTCATACCTGTTGGTCTCATCACATATGTGCTGTGTGACTTCGTCATCGAGGAAGGCCAAAAGGAAATCAACACACCCAGCATCCTCGTCAAGATTGAAGGCAGGCTGTATCCCTGAGGAACTCTCGTTCTGGGACAAAATCGGACCCTTCTGTCCACGCGAAGGTGTCCAGGATTCCCTGTTGTGGCGGTGTAGGGTGGGTGAGGGTGGAGGGTGGCTGTGAGGCAGATTTATCTGGTTCAAGGTCACTCGCACTGACCCTGGGTTGCCGTACAACACTAGCAGCCCTTACTCTACTGGCAACTCTACTTTTACGGGTCAGGGATTTACCTCTTCCTCTACAGCCTGCCTTCACTGTTGATGCTGGTGGCGACTCCGACGACAAAGACTCCGGAGAAAATTCAGCAGAAGAAGAGGAAGAAATGAGTGAAGTGGGGCTTGGAGAACGGGGAGGTGATTCACCTTGGGACTCATGGCGGGCTGGGTCACGGGGGCCGTTGTTCCGGGGCGAACCCGCTGCCTTTTCACTCCCTTCCCAAATTCCTTCCCTTGCTGCACTAAGGGCTCCTTTCCTTTGGAGCTTGGGATAACTTGGGACACTGAAGCACTCGTACTAGGAGTTTCTGGCATGATTTCCTCACACGGCTCATCACATGAATCACCCGAAGGATCATAGTCACTATCCATCAATATCATTGATAATTCGGCTAGTTCACGTTCCACTGCAGAGTCACTTAGTCCTTTCCTGCTTCCCCAATGAGTTTTTCTGGGGGTAGAGGTCACTGGGCCCTTTGCAATGGGCGAAAATGGCGGGGCACGAGTGTGACATGCTTTGACCACAGAGGAGGACAAGGAACTGAATGGCGCGGCTTATCTGAGAAGGCAAGGGTTGACAGTGACAATGGGGCTGACAGCTGCTAACTTACATACTAAGATTTTTATTGGTAGGAAATCTTGGCAATACATAAATAGGTAGTTCCAGGTAAATGTAAATGTCACTTAGACTTTTCCTTTCCTTTTTTATATATATTTTTATTACAGAAACAGATTACAAGGCTTAATTCAAAGGGGAAATTACCGTGGGAATTTAGCGAACGTATGCATGTGAGGTGTTGTCAGGTGATAATTAGCCAATTCCAGGTGTATACCACTATCACTTACCTTATTTCTTTTTGGTATATATTATTTTGTATAAGTATAGGGCATAAGGCTTATTTCACTGAATGAAATCAGTGGAAAAATCCGGGGGAGATTTGCTTTAGCGCAGCGCGGCAAGGCAGGTGATAGGAAAGGGTAAAGGAGGTGAGGTAGGGAGGGGTGAGAGGGTACTGGAGGGAAGGTAGGGAGGGGAGTCATGGATGGGGGAAAATGGCTAAATTGTCAACAATGGATGGGAGTACAGATGAGATTAGGAGTGCTGACTATTGGTGGACAGTAGCAGTACATGCTAAAAAATGATTAGTAGGAAATCTCAAAAATACAGAAAAAAGTAGGTAGTTCCAGGTGAATGTAAATGTCATTTTGGCTTCTCCTTTCCTTTCTTATATAATTTTTTTTTACGAGAATAGATTATACGGCATATTTCAAAGGGGAAATTTCCGTAGGAAATTAGCGAACGAATGCACATGAGGTGTTGTCAGGTGATAATTAGCCAAATCAAGGTGTATAGCACTATCACTTACCTTATTTCTTTTTGGTATATATTATTTTGTATAAGAATAGGGCATAGGGCTTATTTCAATGGATGAAATCAGTGGATAATTCTGGGGGAAATTTGCTTTAGCGCAGCGCGGCCGGGGAGGCGAGAGGACAGGGTAATGGAGGGGAGGTAGGGAGGGGAGTCAGGAACGGGGAACAATGGCTAAATTGTCAACAATGGATGGGAGTACAGATGAGATTTGGAGTGCTGACTAGTGTTGGACATTGGCAGTACTGATAGATGATACAAGCCACCACTTGTAAGCCTGGGAGAATTCAAAATAACACAGAATCACAAAAGTGACGCCCTGCGGTATGATCCACTGTGCCCGAGCATCACGAAAGTGACGCCCCGTGGTTAAGGGGTCAACATTGTTTTGTTCTGCCTCTCAACTTCACCATTAGATTGAGGTGAATATGGTGTGATTTTTCTATGGTGTATACCAAGACTTTGTACATACTGCATAAATTCCTCACTTCTAAACTGGGGCCCATTGTCACTTACAATTACATCAGGTATACCATGATTAGTGAACCAGTTGTCTAATGTTTCAACAATCTTTGCAGAAGTAGCATGTAAAATCTGAACCTCAAACCATCTAGAATAGTAATCTACACCTACTAACAAATTCTCACCTCCTGGGAATGGCCCACATAAATCAATTCCTATCTGTTGCCATGGTCTATCAGGTAGTACAGTCAGTTGTAATAGCTCTGTTTTGTGTCTACACTCATGAGCTGACAAGATTTGCAAGATTTAACAAAATTCTCCATGTCTGAGTCCATTCCTGGCCACCACACCTTTTCTCTGAGTCTTTGTTTACATTTCACAATACCTTGATGACCCTCATGTGCCAAACTTAAACACTTGTTTTTGCAGTTTCTCTGGGATACAGATCCTTCCCCCTCTAAGGGCTACTTCACCTATACTGGTCAGTTCCTGGTGTACATGCTTAAATGTAGGTAAATCATACCAATCACCTGTTCTCAAAGTCTTTCTCACTGCACACCATGTGTTATCAACAGCAGATTCTAGTTCAATATCCTCGGTAGCCATGCCACTGGTGTAGCATGTTTAGCTATAGCATACACATGATCTTCAGCAACATTACTCCTAGGTACATCCTTTAGAGGTAGTCTAGACAGTGCATCAGCAGCATCAGACTTCCCTGGTTGATACTTTAAATTTATATGGTTGCAATCTTAGTACCCATCTCTCAATCCTCAAGGGTGGTTTAGACTTAGGAGAATAGATGCACTCTTAAGGTTTGTGATCTGTCACCATTTCAAATTCCAGTCCATATAGGTACAACCTGAACCTTTCACATGCCCAGACTACTGCTAAAGCTTCCTTTTCTGTCTGAGAATATCTCCTTTCCACATCTGATAATGATCTACTAGCATACATTACAGGCTTAAAACATCCACCTGTTTGTTGCTGAGATAAAATTGCACCTAAACCAACTGGGCTTGCATCTACAGTAACCTGAGTCCTTGCTCTGACATCAAAGTAAGCCATTGTCTTTGCACGTTAACTTTTTCTTTAAGTCATTAAAAGCATTTTCTTGTTCCTTACTTCATACCCAAGGTTGGTTTGAGCGTGTTAGCATCCTTAAAGGTTCATCTTTAGTAGCCAGATTATCAATATATCTGCCACAGTAACCCACTAGTCCTAAGAAACTTCTGCAACATTCGCTGGTCGCTTTGCTCTTTTTACTGCTTCAGTTTTAGTCTCAGTTGGCCCAATGCCATTTTTAGTTAATATATGACCCATAAACACAAGTTTATCCATGCCAAATTCACATTTCTTAGGTTCAAAGTCAGATTTCTGTGGCAAAGAGTACTCAGCACTTTCGCCAGTCTTTCTCTGTGTTCCTTCTCATTTGAACCATACACAATTATGTCATCAGCTATTACCTTTACTCCTTCACATCCTTGTAGTACTTGATGTAGTATATTCTGGTGCTCTTCTGCGGCACAACTAATGCCAAACATTACGCTCTTGTATCTAAACAATCCTTTGTGTGTTACAAATATAGTTATGTCTCGACTTTCAAGGGTTAACTCAATCTGGTGACACCCCCACTTAAGGTCTAACTTTGAAAATATTTGAGTACCATTCAAGTCTAGTAACAGTTCATCAGTAGGAGGTATAGGGTGTCTTGTTCTCAAAATAGCCTCATTAACTCTCCTCATATGTAGACGCAATCTTATATCATTTAAATTCCCAGACTTAAGGACTGCTACTGGTGGTGATACCCAATATGTTGGTCCCTCTACTGGTTCAATAATGTCAAGGTCCTGCAATTCCTTCAGTTTTTTCTCAATACCTTGTCTAAGATCAAATGGTACTCTTCTAATTGGTTGCACCATAGGTTCAACAGTCTCATCAATGTGAAGTTTTAACTGGTACTGAGTGAGCTTACCCAATCCCTTGAAACATTTTTCATACTTTTGCTTCAGATATTCAAATCCCTTGGACTTATTCAATATGTTTACTGTACTATCTTGTAAATCACCAACTTCAGTACCCCAAGCCTCATAGCAGTTATGGCTCCAATTAGAGATACACTCTTACCTGCAACAACAACATGCCTTACCTCTGCTGTAAATTCACCTTTAACCACCGATGGTGTGCTCACCCCATATGGAAACAACTTTTTGTCACTTGGATGGAAGTCCACTGCCAGGTCCTGAAATGTCTCTTCAAAATATTACATGATGCACCCGAATCAACCAAACATTCTACCGTAACTCCATTTATTCCTAATTTCAACACTGGTAAATCATGTGTCAAAACCTCTCATATTAAATACATATTTACTCTCATTAGACTCATCTGAAGGTATTTCATCACACTCTTGTGCAAAATCAGTTTGATTCTTGTGTCCTCTTCCTGCCTTGAAGCTTCCACAGCCTCTGGGCACCTCCGAGTTGTTCTTACCACCTTCCGAGTATCCTCCGTCTCTTCTTTCTTTAAGTCTGGCTTCTGGTCCCTCTTCGTGGCTTCGACCCTTGCAAACTGCCACAAGATGTCCCTTCTTGTGACACTTGTAGCACTCCTTGTCTTTTGCTATGGTGCAGTCGTAATTATGATGTCCAGTCCTGCCACACCTCAACACAATGTCTTCACTGTGTGCTGTGTGACCTGCCGACCTTCCTCTACCAGCAGTTCCTTGTCTTGTCTTCTCTTCCTCTTGACCTGTTCCTTGGTATGTGTATCCTGTTGACTGAATGTGGTCCTGATATTGTTTCATCACTTTCTATCTGCTTTGCTTGAGTTTCAGCTGCTTTGTGTAGTCTTGCCATATCTTGAATATTCTCCAACGTTAGGTCTTTCTCCCTCAATAAACTAACTCTCAACTTCTGAGACTTGCACTTTTCAGTTACTTGATGTCGGATTATGTCATCTTTCTGATCAGCTGGGTACTCACAAGACACAATAAGCTGCCGTAATCTGGTTACAAAACTGTCCATAGGCTCTTCAGAATTCTGTGCTGCTTGCCGGAAGATATGTCTCTTATTTTGCTACGTTTTTCTTCTTCACAAAATAAATATCAAGAGCTTTCTCTGCATCCTTAAATGTTGCTCCAGCAATCTCTAGGGTTTCAGATATATCCAGCACCTCCGGGCCTGCTAAGTGCAATAATAAAGCCCATTTCTGTGCATCACCTGTGATTCCACTAGCTAGTATATATATATATATATATATATATATATATATATATATATAAAAAAAGACTTCTTTCACTTTTTTTCACCTCTGTCCTACATTAGAAGTGTCCTCCAGTGAAAACCAAGGGGAGCATTGACGGCCACACTCGCCACGGCTTCCGAGTTCGGCATGGCGCCCAAGTTTCGTCTTTTCTTCTCTTCCTTCTCCCGTGGTCTTCTTGTACGTTACATGACACTCTTGACTCTCTTCTTCCCCATTTGTTGTGTCTGTCCCGGGCCCCGTTAATCACTCTAGGCGTCAGTAAAGACTCGTGCTCTTACCACACACTTCATTCACTCTTATTTATAAGCCGCCCTCGGGCCTCGGCGCGCCCGCCGTTGGTCGATTAGTTCCCCAAACACAACGCAATGATACACACTCAATGATTATACACTACACCCAACTCAGGAGGAACTTGGATTACTAAAAGAGAAGGAGGAGACAAGAACAAAGAATGAGAGAAGATCAGAGGAAGAGAAGAACACATTTTTTTACAAAGTAATTGGATTGCAGGTTCGAAAGTGGTAGATAAATAGAAGGGAATAAAAAGGAGAAAGGTAGTAGACCCAAGTCATGACAAGTATGTAAACAAGATGATTAAGTTGATATACTCTAATGTAGATGGAATGGTATCTAAATTGCTAGAGATGAATGATTATATCAAAGAAAAGGAACCACACATTGTTTGCCTAACTGAAACAAAATTAACACCAAGGATGTCAAGCGATACACAAAACCATAGAGGAATACACTATATGGAGAAGAGTTAGGAACTTAAAAAAAGGAGGAGGAATTATAATATTATCAAAGAAAAATCTGCAAGTCAAGGAAATAGAACTAGATGTACCCTCACAGGTAGAACGGATTGCAGTAGGAATTAGTATGTCTGAAGGGAAAGTAATTGTGGCAAATTTGTACATGCCACCCAGATCAAACATTAGGGAAAAAGGCGAATATGAAGACCTGACAGAGAAAACAATTCAAAGTTGCATTACTACATGGAATGGAGGAAAAATCGGAAAGAATTATATCCTAACTGGAGATTTCAATACAAATATAAATTGGAACACTCTAGATATAAAAGGCCAGGAAAAGTGTTAGGACCAAAAGCTCCTGGACCTTGTGCAGGAGTTTTTCCTAACAGAACATGTAAAAGAAAGCACCACAAAAAGAGGACGACATACCATCAGTATTAGATCGTATATTTACCAGGCAAGAAAATGATATTGACAATATAATGTATCACCCTCCATTCAACAAAAGTGATTATGCAGTATTAAATTATAACTTCAGGATTGCATATGACATAGTTAATAGTAATGAAAGTTATAAAAAGAGCCTTAACTACAAAAAGGGTAACTATCATGACCTAAAGAAATACTTCTTACAAATAGATTGGGAAAAAGGGCTTAGAGAACAAGATTTAAATGTTATATATAGAAAATTCTATGAACTTTATGAAATAGGAGTCCAGAAGTACATCCCACAGCACAAAGAAGCAGAAAATAAAAATAAAGAAATGGTTTAATACAGAATGTAAAATAAAAAAAAATATATATTTGCCGTTGAACAGATACAGAAGACACAATAGTGAAAGGGCATATAACAACTATAAACAGGCAAGAAAAGATTATACAAGAATAAGGAGGGAAGCCCAAAATAGTTTGAGGAGGACATCGTAAAAAAAAAAGTAGTGATCAACCGAAACTATTTTACAGCTACATCCGAAGCAAAATCAGAGTTAAAGATAAAATACAATCCATTACAAATGAGGGGATTACCTACACACAAGAGAAGGATATTTGTGAAGCACTAAATAAGAATTTCCAATCAGTTTTTACAGAAGAAAATAATTTTGAGAGGGATTATTTGGAACATGCATGCCCACACATACTACCAGATATACAAATATCAGAAAAAGAAATACAGGAGGAGTTCAGTAAATTAGACAAAGGAAAAGCAAATAGTCCTGATGAAATTTCATGTTGGGTGCTAAATGAATGTGCAAAGGAATTAAGTAAACCATTATCTTTAATTTTCAAGGAATCCTTGGGACAAGATAAACTGCCTGATATTTGGAAGAAAGCAAACATTGTTCCCTTATTCAAGAAAGGGAATAGATAAAATCCACTCTACTACCGACCAGTATCACTAACCAGTGTTGTAAGCAAGGTATTAGAAAAGCTGATAAGAAAAGTTTGGGTTAATCATATAGAAGAACACAGTATGATACTAAAAAGACAGTTTGGTTTCAGAAAGGGAAAATCATGTGTTACTAACTTGTTGAGTTAGTATGATATAGTAACAGAAACATTACAGAACAGTGAAGGATGGGTGGACAGTATCTGACTATTTAGATTTCAAGAAAGCATTTGACAGAGTACTGCACCAAAGACTTTTATGGAAACTGTACCATCAAGGAGGAGTCCGAGGCAGACTGTATTGTTGGATGCAAGATTTTCTCAAAAAAGGAGAAATGAGAACAGTACTAAGGGGAAATTACTCATCATGGAGGGAAGTGACCAGCGGAGTTCCACAGGGTTCAGTGCTGGCACCAGTTATGTTTTTAGTGTATATAAATGATATAGACAGTAACATTGGAAATGAAAGTTATCTAAATATGTTTGCTGATGATGCAAAACTACAAAGGAGAATTACTAACACAGACTCTTGTGAAGAGCTACAAGAAGAATTAAATAAACTTCATGAATGGAGCAATACTTGGCAAATGGAATTCAATGTGGACAAGTGTCACATAATCAAGTTTGGTAAAAGTGGAAAAAGACCTGACTGGGATTATAAGTTAGGAAGGAAAATCCATCACACGTCAGAAAAAGAGAAGGACCTAGGTGAGCCTATCAATAACAGACTATCTCCGGCTGACCACATCAGTGAGAAGGTATGGAACATGTTTACACCTTACAAATATGAGAATAGCATTCACATACGTAAATGAAGACATGCCAAGAAAGATAATAACATCATTCATCAGACCAACCCTGGAATATGCATCAGTAGTCTGGAGTCCTTATCTCAAAAAACACATAGATAAGATTTAAAAAGTTCAAAGAGCTGCTACAAGATAAGTACCAGGCTTAACCCCTTAACCGCGGGGTGTCACTTTCGTGACGCTTGGGAGCAAGGGATCATACCGCAGGGCGTCGCTTTTGTGATTCCGTGTTATTTTGAATTCACCCGGGCTTCCAAGTGGGGGCTTGTATCATCTGTCAGTACTGCCATTGTCCAACACTAGTCAGCACTCTTAATCTCATCTGTACTCCCATCCATTGTTAACAATTTAGCCATTTCTCCCCGTTCTTGACTCCCCTCCCTACCCCCCCTCCATTACCCTATCCTCTCGCCTGCCCGGCCGTGCTACACTAAGTAAATCTTCCCTGGAATTTTTCACTGATTTCATCCATTGAAATAAGCCCTATGTCCTATTCTTATACCAAATAATATATACAAGAAAGAAATAAGATAAGTGAGAGTGCCATACACCTGGAATTGGCTAATTATCACCTGACAACACCTCACGTGCACTCGTTCGCTAATTTTCGCTGTTTTTTTCCCCTTGAAATATGCCATATAATCTATTTTCGTAATAAATATACATGTAAGGAGGGAAGGGAGAAGCCTAAGTGATATTTACATTCACCTGGAACTACCTAATTTATAATGTATTGTCTAGATTTCCTGCCAATCATTTCAGTGCTAGACATAACTGTTTCAAGAGCTAACATTGGTAGCACTGAATATCCCCTAAGTAGGCCTCTACCCCGGCCCTCCGTTATCAGTTTACTCTCATCTTCCGAAGTGGGGGTACATATGTTTCTTCTTGCTGACTTCAGGGACTTTTTCACCCCCATGCAAAGGGCCCTGTGACCTTTACCCCCTACTAAACCTCGTGTGGAAAGAGGTAAGGGGCTGACAATTGATAAAAGGGTGACTACGATCTTTCTATTGAGTAAAACAGTGCAAGTGGAATTGTAAATAATGTGTAAATAATGTGTAAACAGCAAGTGAAAGTAATGAATGTAAATATACGTGAACAATGGAAAATAGTTTTATAAGTTACTTCAAGTGACAGTGCATAACACAGTGTAAATAAAATAGAAATGTAAATAACGTAAATAAAATAGAGAACGTAAATAGAAATGTAAATGAGTAGTATTATAAGAATACGAGTATATACCCTACGAGTAATGAAAGTGAAAGTTTCACTCTAGCATGTCTGAATGCTATGAGTTATGAGAGTGAAGATGAAAGTGACATTCACTCTCAATGCTAGTATACAGGACGAGAAAGTGAATGCTACGTATTTTACTGAAAGAAATTGAATCTCTACAGTGACAATAAACTAATACTACTGAAGGAAACTTATGGATAAAGACTGTAGATATATATAAGTGTCATATAATAATAGAAATATAAAGTGTGAGGGGTTTTATGAATAATAAATGACAGAGTACCAAGAGCGAACTAGTGCCAGTGTGACGGTCAGAAGCGCTCGTAATTTTCATTGCTTTCACAGTGTTTTTTTTTGGGGAGTATGGATCCTAAACTACTTGAAAATCATAGAGTAGTGTTTATAGTGTTAATATCTGGGTGTGGTAATCATATTACGGGTTGTCGGGAAGTGTAAAGTGGAGACTTCGTTACCCAACTTCAGAGGTCTCCACAAGTCCTACGGTAACGACGAAGGCTCAACAAACATTCCAGGAGAAAGCTGAAGGTATGTGCCATAAGCATATGCAATTTTAATATTCTAGGACTAATAACTGATTTTCGGCAAATATTTTTTGAGAGTCTGTCGGAGCCCGAATAACCCCGCGGCACACGCAAGTCATTGGTAAACAAGCCCGCGGTGTAGGGGTTAAGGGATGTAAGCTACGAAGAAAGACTAGAAAAACTGAATCTGCCTACACTACGGGAGAGAAGGAAAAGAGGAGACATGATTATGCTTTATAAATGAATATCAGGGAAGGAGAAAATAGACATAAATGATTACATAACCTGTGAGGATGCATCAGCAAGAGGACAGTGCAAAAAAACTGCATAAAAAGAGAGGCAGTAAAGATGTAAGGACATTTAGTGTCCCAAATAGGGCAACTGATCAGTGGAATGCACAACGGAATGAAATAGTGTGCCAAAACAATTAATAAATTTAAGGATATGTACGATAAAAATGGTTTAAGACACGGGACAGTACGAGCTTGACTCATTCCTGTAAAGTTACAATTAGGTAAGAACACACACACACACACACACACACACATACACACAGACGCGGGCAAAAACATTATCGTTCCGCCTTGCTAAAGACAGACGATACCACACTTATCGTTGATGAGATCGACGCAGCTTCTTTATCTTGCACTCGGCCTTGTACTCAAGATTAGCAGCAAAGAACTAGTGTAAAGAATATCACTAAGATAATATTCCGTGTACTGGCGTGTTGCTCATACATCTCTCCAAGTTTAAAGTTGATAGCATGAAAACAATTATTTTTAATTCTCCAATTTAATGAAGGAAAAAGAGTAATATGATGTAATGGAGAGGGTGGGAACTGGGATACAAATATGTTCTAACCGCAAAAAGGGTGTGACCTAAAGAAGGTTGAGAAACACTCTTTTAGTACATGTTGTACTGTGGAATGGACTCCCATCCTTACTGTGATATTTAGGGATCGTGATCCCCTGATGATTCCTGGAGGATTAATCTCTCTCCGAAAAATTCCCCCCCCCCAATACCAAGCCGTTGCAGTCGTGGGGGGCTCAGGGGTCTGGGACTGGGGCCTGATGGTGGGGGTGGTGTCACTATCCCCTGCTTCCCCTACCTCAGGAGCGACCAGCTTAATTCCCGTTTTCTACTGTTAGGCTCCCCATGGCTGGTAATGAATCTTCACCCCCTCATTCAAGGAGCAATGGGAGATGCTTCTCCAAAACCTCCTCCCGGTCAGGCGGATTCCCCCCCCCCTTACTTTTCAGCCTCTTTCCTCCTCTTCCTATCCTTCTGTTTCTTCTCCTCACCCCCCTCACCTTCCTCCTCACCTCTTTCCAAATCCTCCATCACTAACGTCAATTTTTGGTCGCCAGGCGTGGCCCAAGTACTTTAACATCCAACCGACGATGAACAACCTAACTCTCCATCTCTCTCTTCTTCGACAAATTGGTCCCGACGTCACATTCACATCATGTCCTAGTGGAGACTGCCTCTTGACCGTTCAAACTGCTGCGCAGGCTGAGAAGGCATTGTCACTTACTGATACCTCTGGTCACCCTATCTTGGCAGTTCCAGATATCCACCTAAACTCTACCACCGGAACTGTTTTGATCCCATCCATAGGAGACTGCAACTTCTCAGAATGTTCTGCAGACATACAAGCAATCTTGTCTGCCCAACACCTTCCACTAGCTTACTTTCTGTCCAGTGCTACACGCTTCCCCCTCGGGCGTCGCAAATACTCTGCTAACATTGCCAAAATTATCTTCAAGAACCGCAATCTTCCCACCTCTGTGATTATTGGTGGCACATGACTCCAGGTCAAAGAGTACACGCCTAGTCCTCAATAATGCTCTTCCTGTTGGCATTATGGCCACCCAAGCAAATACTGTAGGTCAGAGGCACTGTGCCCTATCTGCGCCCAACCCGGCCACACTTCCTCAGCATGCGTAGCAGAGATCCAAGTCTGCCCGAACTGCCCCATCCCGGAACTGTCTGGTATACGTTTTTGAATCTGAAGTCTCCAACATTCTCTGGAAAAAAAGTCTCCCTCCGTGCTCCTGTCAACGTGCCCATGACTTAGGATTCTCTTCCCGTATTACTTATGCTTGAGTGGCCCAAATTGTCCCCATTACCTCTGCCGTTTCTCATTTCTGCCACACTGCAACTGTTACAACCTCCAACTCCTTTTCTGCCATCACCTCCCTATCTGACACACCTACCCCCTTGGTATCACCAGTCTCCGACTCCTCTGCTGCCTCGACCTCCTTTCCTGTCTCTACTCATACCTCCTCCTCATCTACCACTCCAACTGTCACTGTTGTCTCCTCTCCCTCTGTCTCTGTTCTCCCCTCTTCCACCTCCTTTCTCCCTCTTCTTGTTCTACTTCCTAATCTCAGGCCCCTTCTGTTTCACTTTTCAACTCTTTCTCTGTTCTAGACTCTTCCACTCCTGCCTCCTCCCTGTCGCCTATACTGTCTACTTCTCTCTCTTCCCCTCATCGCCCTTCCTGTTTTGCTGCTCCCCCGTGCTCTTCCTCTTCTCTCCACCAACGACTACTCCCTCTGCCACAGCGTGGTGCCTGCCGTCCGCCTCCCTCTGGCAAACGTGGGCTACCCTCCACCACATCAGATGCCAAGGGTTCCACAAGTCGCTCACATTCTCCCCCAACTCGTAAAATGCGTATCGCCCATCCCTCACTCTCCACGACACCTACTCCAACAAAGATCTCTGTCTCAACTCCACGATCTGATTCCAACCCTATCCCAACTCCGCAAGCCACCCCACAACCTGTTCCAACTACCCTGTCGACACTGCAGACGACAGTTCCAGCAGGTGCTGAGAGAAAAACCCTCACAGATATCATGGAGTTTGTAGCGACTCCTTTACAGATACCCATGAATCCCCCCAAAATGCTTCATACTGCTGAAGTCCATTCGGCTCCTTCTGATCTCCCTCCCACTCCCATCTCCTTCTCCATCTGCTTCCCTCTCTTCTCATTGTAATCCCTCTCCTTTATCTCTCCCTGTGCCACCGGGCTATAGTGACTGTCCCGTTCATCCGCCTCTTCCACCCTCTGCTCCTGTTCCTATTATCGGACCAGCTCAGTTATGTACGATACTTGTCTGTCATAAATTCGTTTTCCTGTGTATTATATTTTATCCTTTGTAATTTTTTTCGTAGATTTTTTACTTTTCTTTGGATTTACATTTTTTTTTTTCTAGTACTGTAAATTTTAACATGTCTCTTCTACAGTGGCCCTTCAAAGTTTCACAGCCCATCGCAATGACCTTCGTTATCTTCTTTCAGTTCACCGTCCTTCCTTAGTCTGCTTACAAGAACCTCGTTTGTCTTCCCTTCCAGTACCTATCCCTGACTATTGTTTCTTGTTTTCTCCTGCTTCTCTTCCTGTTTCAGCTATATTAGTTTGCTGCAATGTTCCTCTAGAACGTCTGTTCCTTCACACCACGGTTCCATGTCATTTTATTTGTGCTTTTCTCGAATGTTGGATTGTGGTGGTGTCTATATATTTCTCTCCTCCCTGCCTGTTGATTTCCCTGCCTTATCTCTATATCACAATTACCCACCCCAATGTTATTCATGGGAGATTTAACTGCCGTCATGCTTTATGGGGCAATGATATTACCAATTCGCGTGGCCGCCACCTTGAGTCTGTTATTTGTAATAATGATTTATCCTTATTGAATATGGGAGCTTCAAGCATTTTGACGTTAAAACTCGTACTTTCTCCCGTCTCGATCTCTCCTTGTGCTCTCCTTCTCTTTCTTTAGATTTCCATTGGTCTCTTCTTTTGGACATTGTATATAATGATCACTTTTTTTTTTGGACATTGTATATAATGATCACTTTTCTATCAAACTTACTCTTACTACATACTGTCCTGTACTCAGACCCCCTCGGTGGTGTTTCCCAAAAGCTGACTGGCCATCATTTACTTCTTTAACTGTGCCTTCTATACCTTCTTCTTCCTTCTCTGTTCTTAAATATGCTCACCTATTTTAATGTCAGTTCTGAGAGCAGCTTTGACTGCGATTCCTAGGTCATCCCGTCCTTTTACTTCTAAGTGTGTGCCTTGGTGGGATTCGGATTGTACTGTGGCACTCAGTGTTAAATGTGCATGTTGGAAGTTACCTAAGCAAACAAACTCCCCGGATGAACAGAGTGCATTTCTACAAATTCTTCGTAAGATTGTTAACAGGCTAAACGCCGTAGCTGGAGATTATATATTTCCACCATTACTACCAATACACCCATTGCTTCTGTCTGGAAATGTATACGCAAAATAGCCGGTAAACATCTTCCTATACCTTCCCCTGTCCTCCACTTAGATGGGAGTCAGTTGCAGATGCTTATCTAGTTGCTAATAGCTTAGGTCTACATTTTAGTAATGTTAGTAGCGGCTCTCATCTCTCACCTGAATTCCATGCCCTAAAAGCTGCTACTGAGTGTATGCCTGTTGTCTTCAAGCTGTCGTCTAGTCAGTTGTATAACGTGCCTTTTACGCTCCATGAATTATCCCCTGCCCTTCGTCTTTCTAAGAACACTTGCGAGGGTCCTAATGGCATTCTCTGTAATATGCTCCATCACCTTTTCCCCCAGGCCCTGACCTTATTATTAGGTATTTATAATCATATCTAGACAGAGGGTGTTTTTTCTTCCTCTTTTCATGATGCTGTCATTCTCCCTTTTCTTAAGCCGGGAGGGCAAGACCATGCCCCTCAAGATTATCGCTCCATTGCTCTTACTAGCTGTCTTTGCAAATTGTTCGAATGTATGATAAATCAGCGTCTCGTATAGCTCCTAGAATCCAAGCAACTTTTGTCATCTTCACAGTTTGGTTTTCAAAAAGCTCGTGGCACCTTAACTTGCTTTGTTTCATTTTTGAAGGCTTCAACGTGCAGGCATGCGTCGGCCTTGGTCACCTAATGGCGGCTATCCATGCTGCACGATCCATGGCAGCCTCCCTGTTCAGTCGCTTAACCCGGAGGCCACATTTAATAACCTCATCCCACGTCTTTCTCGGTCTACCCCTCGCAACCCCACCCCCAATATTAACACTTCTCACCTTCTGCACCCAATTATCATCCCCCATCCTCTCAACATACCCAAACCATCTCAATCTACCTCTCCTCATCACAACACCAATACACTCCAGTCCCATCCTATCTCTCAACTCTTCCATCGTAAACCCAGCCCCCACAGGCCTTGAACGCAGGGACGCACTGCACATCCACCTAATCATTGTCATTTCTGTATGTTTGGGCATGCGAATATTCTCTTCCTTTACTGCCCAGGCCTCACTACCATACAGCATCACACTTCTAACACATGCTGCATACAAAGACCCCTTAGCACATAGGGAGAGTCCTCTCAGTGTCAGGAGAGGCAACAACTCCCTGAACTTCTTCCAACCACTTCTCATCTGTCACGGGGATTTTGAGATTATGCAATATTAAAGAATAATATTCAATAATACTTGATACTGTAAAATGTTACTTGAGAACAGGACAATGAATTGATTTGTGAAAATCAAGCAATGATTACTTTATGCCAGCTTACTTCGCCGATTCTCTAAGGACGAGAATTTATTTACTTTCTCAGCAGTACACAGTGGAGACTAATTACTCACAAATGCTGTTTGTTAGTACTGCTAGCCTCACAAGTAAGTGACTTCACCCCTGACAATCAATAACTAATGCTATGAATGATAAGCAGGTTCTTGCTGGTGCATTAACTCCAAGTTCCACAACGGATTTAAGTTAATAAAAGGACTGGCCTAAGTACCAGTTATGAATAATGCAAAGCATTATGCAAACTAGGAGCGATAACCAGAATAAGCTTAATGTGGAGAAATAAAACACAAGTTTACATTACATCAAGCACAAAGAAAAGAACTGAAAATTTATTAATTACAATGAAACAAATTTATGTTACATGTTTCAAAATGAATTCAAAATAACAAAGAGAATACACTCACTCGCTCACTCACAAACTAAATTCTTAAGCTTAGGAAAAAACGAAAAGAAAATACCGGTCAGAAAAGTGGGCTAAGTGGAAACTGGGGCGTCGGTGCATAGGACGGACGCTGCACACACTAAACCTCTCATAGGCTCACACTAGGTGGAGATTCAGGAACCCGCTGAAGAACGACCTGGTCTCACGGCGCTTCAATCCTAACTAAATTCAAATTGTGAGAGGCGAGGGCGGGCCAGCCGCTATCTGGTAATGGCTTACGGAAGAAGAGTGAGCGAAACACGCCCATAATAAATCACTCAGCGAAAGCGTTAATGTCGTGCACAAGGACGATCACTTATGAAACAGTGAAAAATGTTCTGAAAACACTCCCGATCGGGTGAATACGTGGTGGTTGACTGAGTGATACTTATAAGAATTCACTAGAATTCGTGGTTTCCCACCAAAGTTCAGTGTCACGAGTTTGTTTAGATATATGATTGCGCAAATTCGTGACATTACACCCCATCAAAATCAATTATTTTTCCCCTCAGAAAAAAAAAAATTCAATATACATACATATAAATCCTAACTCAGTCACACAAGATTCACACTGTGGTGTGTGTGTGTGTGCTATCCTGCTACAGGAGAAAGTCACAGTCCCCAGTGAGCGAAAAACCTCATACATTGATAGAAGCAAGCTTGAGGAAAAAACTCCGTGATGACGGTGAAGAATCCTGTGCTCAGGTCAAACTGAGTGAAAAGTTTGCTACATTTACATTAACAACTAATTGTTATGTAGCATGATGTATGTAATACATGGTGTAGGTGTGACAGTTGTGGTTTAACTGTATCTATGTGTAAAATTACATAATGTAAATCAATAGTAAATGATGACGACGAGGCAGAAAAGAAGAGGCGGCAGCATGCGTCAGGGACGATCAGCTGTTCTGCACGGCAGTGCTGCACCCACCATTTGCACCTGTGAAAGCAATCAAGGTGGAGCATCAAAAATGTCATTTCTCTTTCTCTGCCTAGCAATCAGTACTTATGTTACATAAAGTACACTATATTATTAACCAGGAAACGTAGTCAAGGTGTCTCTGCAGGACATCAAATGCTGACCCAGTTTACTGGTTAAACCGAACATCTAATTAGCGAAAAGACTGGGCGTTTCTGCAGGACATCATTTGCTGCAATTCATTAAATTAACCAGGGAACGTGGTCATGAGCGAAAAGACTGGGCGTCTGTGCAGGACATCAAATGCTGTGATTCGCTAATGGAACCTAGTTTACTGGTTAAACTAACTCTACACATACGATTAACATTAGGAAGCTGAGAATCCCTACGCAATCTTGGGCAGGTCACATTTTAACACCCACCGTGGGTGTGAACACTCATGTGGATAATGTACATTCTCCGGGAATCCTCTGAGAGGCCCACAGCTCGAGACGTTCCACAAGGTAATTCATACACAGCCTTGGACTGTCTCTACGGGGTTCTCGAACTTCCCCCTTAAATTACGGTACATATGTATGTACAGGCCCTGGACATACTGTGTCCGTGGGGCCAACGGGTGAGACGTCAGGTCTGCACCCACTTCACCACTGCCCTGTCTCTCAACTGACTCAGAGATTACGGGTGTGGTTTCAAACGGCACAGGAAGGACATGTCCCTGATTAGTGGTGCGTGGACACACATTGCAGGAATGCACAAAACAATCTATCTCTCGTCCCATCCCTTGCCAGAAAAAGTCAGCACGGATACGGCCCTGGGTTTTCCTTTTGCCCATGTGACCTCCTGAGGCTGAACAATGAACCCATTCTAACACTGCTTGGTGGTACTTTGCGGGGACAACGAACTGCAGTCGGACCTCGCCCTGGGGTGTTCATGACTCACGGTATGGCCGTCCTTGTTTGCGAAGGAACTTGGCTTGACCTCCCCATGAATACTTTATCACTATACCCTTTGGCCTCTTTTGCACGACAGCAAGTGTTAGGTCAGAATGTTGTTCTTGAACAACAACTTGGCTACACATCAGATCTTGCGGTGATTCAGTGGTCACTGGGGTGACACAGTTCGGAGCCTCAGCCATGGCTCGTGTTACTGTAGGTGAAGTCTGAGTAGCATCATCTTCGGTGCAACTATCCTTGGCACCGGGAATATTGCCTATGATAAGGTCAAACAAGGGTTCTGGCATGACAACTGCAACTGTTGTACCAGTGTAAAATGGAGATGCCACCTGGATACGTGCCTCAGGGAACAATCTCACTGATCCCTCAATAAGGTTAGCTTGGATCTGTCGACCTGTGTACTGCTCAGGCCGAACTAGACTTTGCCTGACAGAGCATCCTGAAGAACCATTGTCTCTCAGGACATTTACAGAATTGTCTCCCAGAAACCCTGGCTGAACAAGGAAGGCACTGTCACCTGTGGGAGGGCCTGTGGAGGAAGCAGCCAACCACTGATGAGGCTGCTGAATAAATGATGCGGCAAACATAGTGCCCTGAGAATTTGATACTTGATGGGTTGTACTCACTGTCTGGGGAGATGGAGCATTGACCTCCTGTGGCAGAGTGTTCACTGTCGCTGCAGGACTAGAGACCCGTGGGGGAGTACCTGTACTGGTAGGGACGTGACCACCGTACGCTTGTTGTGGCATGAGGGCTGCATTTGCATCCTGCCTCCGATACACTAAAGTCGATTGTCCTGACTGAGGGTTACGTAATTTGTCCTTGCCCTGCTGGTGCTTGAAATACTGGCACTGCTGCTGGTTAGGGTTCTGCTTGTCGTACCACTTCCACTCAGGTTTCTGAGTGTTTTGCCCCTGGTCCTTCCTCTGCAGTTTTAGACCTTGGCCATTATTCTGAGAACGGCCTTATTGCTGGGGTTCAGTCTGAGACAGTTTCCCAGATTTATCAGTTTTCTTGTTCCAGGTTTGCTGCTTATGAGTTTGATACCCGTATGCAGTGAAGAATGCATCAGCTTTCTCCAGCATTTGGCTGGCATCCCTTACCTGGCAGATCTTAAGCTGAGCCATAGGTTCGGCAGGCCACAACTTTTCTAGCTGCGTGCGCAGCATAAGGTCAATTATCCCCTCACGCGTGGAAGGAGTTTCATCTTTCTCCATCCACTCATCTAAGTAAGCAGTAAGCCGGTCAAGAAACTGAATGGCAGTCTCTTTTTCCTGTAAACGCGCCCTCATGAACTGACTCTTGGCGTCGTCAAGTGTGAGACCGTACGCTTTGACGAGTGTGGCCTTCATCATCTCATACGTGAGATTGTCTCCACGAATTCTGTGGAGAATATCGAGGGCAGGGCCCTCAAACAGGCTAAGAAACTGAAGCCGCTTAGCTGCCTCATCCAGCTGGTAAAGTTGAGCCATGTCTTCAAAACGAGCTATGTATGGCTCGATTCACTCGCCTTCTTTGTATGGAGGAAGCTTGATGTGTGGGGTCGCCATAATATGTGCAGGGATAGCGCTCGTGGAGCTTGGGCCACCTGCACCAGATGTGTCTGAAGCCAAGGAATCTTGCTTGAGCTTCAACATTTCAAGTTCATGTTTTTCGCGTGCTTCTCACTCGGCACGTTCGTGTTCTCGTTCTCTCATTCCTCACGCTGTTCTCACTCATGTCCTAACTCGAGTTTGTGTTGTTTTTGCTCGTGTTGACGTTCTCTCTCCGGTTCCTCACGCTGTTCTCGCTCATGTTCGCACTGTTCTCGCTCGTATTCACGCTGGATTCTACGCTCTTCACGAGCATCATTCTCGCGTTGCTGCTCGTAATTAAACTGAGAGAGAACGTAATCCTTTACTTCTTTGGGGTCTGTAAGCCCCATATATTTAGCTTCCTGCACATAGACGCTTGTAGACATGATGATAAGTCAATCTAAGTGAACTAGAGACTAAGCACTGACTGCTATTTTGCAGAGAAAGATGCCAACAATCGAGAATAAAGAATATAGGCACAGGTTAGTGGTGACCAGTTTTATGTAGTTAGACTGGTAAAGAAAAAAAAAATTAAACAAAACACTGGCTGTGAAAACTATTACTTAAAATTGATAAAAATGAATTAATAATCACCAGTAAGATAGTGCCTATAGACTTTAATGATAAATATCTAAGTATGAGTGAGTGAGTATTGTCTCGTGAATAACTTTAGAGCAAGGAGTTAATATCCTGGAATGAGGTCGCCAGATGTCACGGGGTTTTTGAGATTATGCAGTATTAAAGAATAATATTCAGTAATGCTTGATACTTTAAAATGTTACGTGAGAACAGGACAATGAATTGACTTGTGAAAATCAAGCAATGATTACTTTATGCCAGCTTAGTTCGCCGATTCTCTAAGGACGAGAATTTATTTACTTTCTCAGCAGTACACAGCAGAGACTAATTACTCACAAATGCTGTTTGTTAGTACTGCTAGCCTCACGAGAAAGTGACTCCACCCCTGACAATCAATAACTAATGCTATGAATGATAAGCAGGTTCTTGCTGGTGCATTAACTCCAAGTTGCACAATGGATTTAAGTTAATAAAAGGACTGGCCTAAGTACCAGTTATGAATAATGCAAAGCGTTATGCAAACTAGGAGCGATAACTAGAATAAGCTTAATGTGGAGAAATAAAACACAAGTTTATATTACATCAAGCACAAAGAAAAGAGCTGAAAATTTATTAATTACAATGAAACAAATTTACGTTACATTTCAAAATGAATTCAAAATAACATAGAGAATACACTCACTCACTCACTCGCAAGCTAAACTAAACTCTTAAGCCTAGGAAAAAACGAAAAGAAAATACTGGTCAGAAAAGTGGGCTAAGTGGAACTGGGGTGCCGGTGCGTAGGACGGACGCTGCACACGCTAAACCTCTCGCCGGCTCACACTAGGTGGAGATTCAGGGACCCGCTGAAGAACAACCTGGTCTCACAGCGCTTCAATCCTAACTAAATTCAAATTGTGAGAGAGAGAGGCGAGGGCGTTCCAGTTGCTATCTGGTAATGCCTAACGGAAGAAGAGTGGGCGAAACATGCCCATAATAAATCACTCAGTGAAAGCGCTAATGTCGCGCACAAGGACGATCACTTATGAAACAGTGAAAAATGTTCTGAAAACACTCCCGATCGGGTAAATACATGGCGGTGGACTGAGTGATACTTATGGGAATTCACTAGAATTCACGGTTTCCTACCAAAGTTCAGTGTCATGAGTTTGTTTAGATATATGATCGCATGAATTCGTGACATTACGCCCCATCAAAATCATTTTTTTTTTTCCTCGGGAAAAAAAAATGTCAATATACATACATATAAATCCTAACTCAGTCATACAAGATTCACAATGGTGTGTGTGTGCTATCCTGCTACAGGAGAAAGTCACAGTCGCCAGTGAGCGAAAAAACCTCATATTTACGTTAATAGAAGCAAGCTTGAGGAATAAATTCCGTGACGTCGGTGAAAAATCCTGTACTTAGGTCAAACTGAGCAAAAAGTTCGCTACATTTACATTAACAACTAATTGTTATATAGCGTGATGTATGTAATACATGGTGTAGGTGTGACAGTTGTGGTGTAACTGTACCTACATGAAAAATTACATAATGCAAATCAATAGTAAATGATGACGACGAGGCAGAAAAGAAGAGGCGGCAGCATGCATCAGGGACGATCAGCTGTTCTGCACGGCAATGCTGCACCTGCCAGCTGCACCTGTGAAAGCAATCAAGGTGGAGCATCAAAAATGTCATTTCTCTCTCTTTGCCTAGCAATCAGTATTTGTGTTACATAAAGTACACTATTTACATTATTAACCAGGAAATGTAGTCAAGGCGTCTCTGCAGGACATCAAACGCTGACCCAGTTTACTGGTTAAACCCTATACCTAATTAGTGAAAAGACTGGGCGTTTGTGCAGGACTTCAAATGCTGCAATTCGCTAAATTAAACAGGGAACGTGGTCATGAGCGAAAAGACTGGGCGTCTGTGCAGGACATCAAATGCTGTGATTCGCTAATGGAACCCAGTTTACTGGTTAAACTAATTCTACACTTACAATTAACATTAGGAAGCTGAGAATCCCTATGCAATCTCGGGGAGGTCACATTTTAACACCCACCGTGGGTGTGAACGCTCATGTGGATAATGTACTTTCTCGGGGAATCCTCTGAGAGGCCCACAGCTCGAGACGTTCCACAAGGTAATTCATACACAGCCTCGGAGTGTCTCTACGGGGTTCTTGACCTTTCCCCTTAACTTACGGTACATATATATGTACAGGCCCTGGACAAACTGTCCTGTGGGGCCAATGGGTGAGACATCAGGTCTGCACCCACTTCACCACTGCCCTGTCTCTCAACTGACTCAGAGATTATGGGTGTGGTTTCAAACAGCACAGGAAGGACATGTCCCTGATTAGTGGTATGTGGACACACATTGCAGGAATGCACAAAACAACCTATCTCTCATCCCATCCCTTGCCAGAAAAAGTCAGCACGGATACGGCCCTGGGTTTTCCTTTTGCCCATGTGACCTCCTGAGGCTGAACAATGAACCCATTCTAACACTGCTTGGCGGTACTTTGCGGGGACGACGAACTGCAGTCGGACCTCGCCCTGGGGTGTTCGTGACTCATGGTACAGCCGTCCTTGTTTGCGAAGGAACTTGGCTTGACCTCCCTGTGAATACTTTATCACCCTACCCTTTTGCTTCTTTTGCACGACAGCAAGTGTCAGGTCAGAATGTTGTTCTTGAACAACAACTTGGCTATACATCAGATCTTGCGGCAATTCATCGGTCACTGGGGTGACACAGTTCGGAGCCTCAGCCATGGCTGTAGCCGAAGTCTAAGTAGTGTCATCTTCGGTGCAACTATCCTTGGCACCGGGAATATTGCCTATGATAAGGTCAAACAAGGGTTCTGGCATGACAATTGCAACTGTCGTACCAGTGTAAAATGGAGATGCCAACTGGATATGTGCCTCAGGGAACAATCTCACTGATCCCTCAATAACGTTAGCTTGGATCTGTCGACCTGTTTACTGCTCAGGCCGAACTAGACTCTGCCTGACAGAGCAACCTGAGGAACCATTGTCTCTCAGGACATTTACAGAAATGTCTCCCACAAACCCTGGCTGAACAAGGAAGGCACTGTCACCTGTGGGAGGGCCTGTGGAGGAAGCAGCCAGTCACTGATGAGGCTGCTGAATAAATGATGCGGCAAACATGGTGCCCTGAGAATTTGATAGTTAAGGGGTTGTACTCACTGTCTGGGGAGATGGAGCATTGACCTCCTGTGGCAGAGTGTTCACTGTCACTGCGGGACTAGAGAACTGTGGAGCAGTACCTGTACTGGTAGGGACGTGACCACCGTACGCTTGTTGTGGCATGAGGACTGCATTTGCACCCTGCCTCTGATACACTAAAGTCGATTGTCCTGACTGAGGGTTACGTAGTTTGTCCTTGCCCTGCTGGTGCTTGAAATACCGGCACTGCTGCTGGTTAGGGTTCTGCTTGTCGTACCGCTTCCACTCAGGTTTCTGAGTGTTTTGCCCTGGTCCTTCCTCTGCAGTTTTGGACCTTGGCCATTATTCTGAGAACGGCCTTATTGCTGGGGTTCATTCTGAGACGGTTTCCCAGATTTATCAGTTTTCCTGTTCCAGGTATGCTGCTTACGAGTTTGATACCCGTATGCAGTGAAGAATGCATCAGCCTTCTCCACCATTTGGCTGGCATCCCTTACCTGGCAGATCTTAAGCGGAGCCATAGGTTCGGCAGGCCACAACTTTTCTAGCTGCGTGCGCAGCATAAGGTCAATTATCCCCTCATGCGTGGAAGGAGTTTCATCTTTCTCCATCCACTCATCTAAGTAAGCAGTAAGCCGGTCAAGAAACTGAATGGCAGTCTCTTTTTCCTGTAAACACGCCCTCATGAACTGACTCTTGGCATCGTCAAGTGTGAGACCATACGCTTTGACGAGTGTGGCCTTCATCATCTCATACGTGAGATTGTCTCCACGAATTCTGTGGAGAATATCGAAGGCAGGGCCCTCAAACAGGCTAAGAAACTGAAGCCGCTTAGTTGCCTCATCCAGCTGGTAAAGTTGAGCCATGTCTTCAAAACGAGCTATGTATGGCTCGATTTGCTTGCCTTCCTTGTATGGAGGAAGCTTGATGTCTTGAGTTACCATAATATGTGCAGGGATAGCATGCGTGGAGCTTAGGCCAGCTGCACCAGATGTATCTGAAGCCAAGGAATCTCACTTAAGCTTCAGCATTTCAAGTTCATGTTTTTCACGTGCTTCTCACTAGGCACGTTCGTGTTCTCGTTCTCTCTCTCGTTCCTCACGCTGTTCTCGCTCATGTTCTAACTCGAGTTTGTGTTGTTTTTGCTCGTGTTGACGTTCTCTCTCGCGTTCCTCGCACTGTTCTCACTCATGTTCGCGCTGTTCTCGCTCGTATTTGCACTGGATTCTATGCTTTTCACGAGCATCATTCTCGCGTTGCTGCTCGTAATTAAACCGAGAGAGGATGTAATCCTTTACTTCTTTGGGGTCTGTAAGTCCCATATCTTTAGCTTCCTGTACATAGACGTTGGTAGACATGATGCTAAGTCAATCTAAGTGAACTAGAGACTAAGCACTGACTGCTATTTTGCAGAGAAAGATGCCAATAACCGAGAATAAAGAATATAGGCACAGGTTAGTGGTGACCAGTTCTATGTAGTTAGACTGGTAAAGAAAAAAAAAATAAACAAAACACTGACTGTGAAAACTAATACTTAAAATTGATAAAAATGAATTAATAATCACCAGTAAAATAGTGCCTATAGACTTTAATGATAAATAGCTAAGTATGAGTGAGTGAGTATTGTCTCGTGAATAACTTTAAAGCTAGGAGTTAATATCCTGGAATGAGGTCGCCAGATGTCACAGGGTTTTTGAGATTATGCAGTATTAAAGAATAATATTTAATAATGCTTGATACTTTATAATGTTACTTGAGAACAGGACAGTGAACTGACTTGTGAAAATCAAGCAATGATTACTTTATTCCGGCTTAGATCGCCGATTCTCTAAGGACAAGAATTTATTTACTTTCTCAGCAGTACACAGCAGAGACTAATTACTCACAAATGCTGTTTGTTAGTACTGCTAGCCTCACGAGAAAGTGACTCCACCCCTGCCAATCAATAACAAATGCTAT
Source organism: Coenobita brevimanus (assembly GCF_032717465.1). Classification (NCBI taxonomy): domain Eukaryota; kingdom Metazoa; phylum Arthropoda; class Malacostraca; order Decapoda; family Coenobitidae; genus Coenobita; species Coenobita brevimanus. The sequence continues at coordinate 12,179,503 of NC_136996.1, forward strand.
GAATGATAAGCAGGTTCTTGCTGGTGCATTAACTCCAAGTTGCACAACGGATTTAAGTTAATAAAAGGACTGGCCTAAGTACCAGTTATGAGTAATGCAAAGCATTATGCAAACTAGGAGCGATAACTAGAATAAGCTTAATATCTATCTATCTATTTATATACCTAGGTTGCTTCCCCCAAGGAAAGGGAGGTAGCCGAGACAGGACGACACACTCCCCATTTACTCATCCATTCAAACACATTCATGTGAAAAGCTTAATGTGGAGAAATAAAACACGAGTTTACATTACATCAAGCTCAAAGAAAAGAACTGAAAATTTACTAATTACAATGAAACAAATTTACGTTACATGTGTTAGGACTCCATATTATAATTACAAATCATAATAGATAGATAGATAGAGAGACAGATAGAAGCAGGGAGTCAGATGATGAGAAGGTATTGTGTCTGCGAGAATCGAGCAATGCTAAACATGCTTACACACTCTTAACTCAAGGAATGCTTTATAGGCACACGACGGCGCCTAGTGACCATACACACACATACACACATACTCACACACAGGCTTCTAGAACTTTCCACTCACAAGGAACACACGTGATACGTCTCCTGTTTCACCAGAATTGAGGAAAGACAGGGCAGAAGGAAGCTAGCGATAGAACAGACAGGTCGCAGGGAGAAGGGCTTAGCAACTTGAGAGAGAGACAGAGAGAGCGAGACAGAGAGATAGCTAGCGGGACTCTACTTTATACTTTGCTCTGTGTGAGAGACTTGTTAATATTTCCAAGACAAATAAAAATAGTCCCATACTATTCTTTACCTCTCCTGTCACTACATGACAAATGGGAAAGAAGATTATCTACTCACGAAGCTACTCCAGTATAACAACCGCTCGTCCACAAGTCTAATATATATAACTTCTCTACAAGTAACTACAAAGTCTTTTATGACATTTGGTGGCAGCGAACGTGTATGAACCTCGTCTACGAATCAACATTGAATTCCTACAAAATATCAAGATTGAAAACAAGAATACCTCTCACAACCAACAACTCACAAATAGCTCCTGACAGTTCTCTCCAACCCCCCCTCCGTCTCCCCGATCATCATGCTGATGCAGAGGTGAAGAGGTCACAGGACGCCTTGCAAATAGTTTAACAATATATTGATACAAACAATCTTGCAACTTCTACGACGAACCAGCGAACTACAACCATGTTTCAAAATGAATTCAAAATAACAAAGAGAATACACTCACTCGCTCACTCACAAGCTTAACTAAACTCTTAAGCCTAGGAAAAAACGAAAAGAAAATACTGGTTAGAAAAGTGGGCTAAGCGGAAACTGGGGCGTCGGTGCGTAGGACGGACACTGCACACGCTAAACCTCTCGCCGGCTCACACTAGGTGGAGATTCAGGAACCCGCTGAAGAACGACCTGGTCTCACGGGGCTTCAATCCAAACTAAATTCAAATTGTGAGAGAGAGGCGAGGGTGGGCCAGCCGCTATCTGGTAATGGCTAACGGAAGGAGAGTGAGTGAAACACACCCATAATAAATCACTCAGCGAAAGCGCTAGTTTCGCGCACAAGGACGATCACTTATGAAACAGTGAAAAATGTTCTGAAAACACACCCAATCAGGTGAATACGTGGCGGTTGACTGTGTGATACTTATGGGAATTCACTAGAATTCGCGGTTTCCCACCAAAGTTCAGTGTCACGAGTTTATTTAGATATATGATCATGTGAATTCGTGACGTCATCCTAGTCACAGAGCTAGCTCCAGCCCCGCCTCCAGCACATAACATGTCTCCCAAATAACAAAACTCTTCCACACACTCAAGAGACTCACCAGCAAGGTCAATCCTTTCACACCTGACAATCTCCACCTGCTCTCCCTGACACGCCGCACACATAAAATCAGCATTATCTTGCAGTCTACCGCTAATACCACTACATCTCTTGTGCACTCATTTATCACAAACGCTGCACAAGATGGAATTACTTCCCATGCCCTTGTGGCAAACTGCATATGGCCACCCTCTCTCTTCTTTGACTGTACCGCCACGAACCCTAGATATCATCACTTTTGTTTTATCTGCATTTACCTTAAGCCCTTGTACCCCAAACCATCTCTCCACTTCCTAAATCTTTCCTCTGCCTCCCTTTCTTTCTCTGCAATCAACACCAAATCATCAGCATACAACATCTCCCACGGGAGTCCGTTTCTGAAGTCGCGTGAGAGGGCTTCAAGTACGATGATAAACAACGTGGGACTCAAAACTGACCCCTGATGCACACCAACATGCACGGAAAACTCATCATTCAAATCTCCATTCACTCATACCTGGGTGTTAGCACCCACATACATGGCCATAACCACCCTAACCAGCCACTCCTCCAACCCAATCTTTCTCATTGCCCACGTCACCCTCTCTAGGGACTCTGTCAAAGGCCTTTTCCAAATCAACAAAAACAAAATAGAGATTCCTTTTCTTCCCAATATATTTTTCCTGAAGGTGTCAAACAATGAATATGGCATCAGCGGTCCCCCTGCCTTGCATAAACCCAAACTGCATCTCATCATTATTCACTATTTCTCTAATCATACCTTCTAGAACTCTCTCCTAAATCTAGAGACTTATATCCGCTTGGCCTTTCCCACTTGGCACTCTTTTGTCGCAGTGTTCGTTGACCTTGAGAAGGTTGTGACACAGTCTGGCGCTACCATGTTTAACACACAGTTCGTTCCTATGGTATAGATGGTAACCTTGGGGTTTTCTTAAAGAATTTTCTATCAGCTCGTTTCTTTAGAGTCTGTGTTCAGCATACTTATTCAGATCAATTTCTACAAAACGAAGGTGTTCCCCAAGGCAGTGTTCTTAGCGCTACTTTATTTTTATTGGCAATTAATGGGATTGTTTCTTGTCTCCCAGTTGGTGGTCACTCTTCTTAATATGTAGATGATTTTGCATTATATGCCTCAAATTCTGATATCTCTGCCCTTGGTGCTTTTATTCAGTGTGCAGTTTCTGCTGCCTCAGAATGAGCCACTTCTCTTGGCTTTCGGTTCTCCTCTTAAGTCTCATGCTATTACTCTTACTCGTTCTCACCTTACTTCTCAACCATCTCTTTTTCTCAATGGCTTTCCTCTTTCATACAAAACCTCCGCTTCGTTTCTTGGCCTTCTTTTCGACTCCCGTCTTACTTGGAAGGATCATATTGCCTCCTTGAAAAACCTCAGCCTTGCAACGCCTCTGTCTCTTATAAACTTTGTCTCATGTGTCGTGGGGTGCTGATCGGACTACTCTCCTTCGTCTCCATATTGTCCTTCCCTCCAAACTTGATTATGCTTGCCAAGTTGATTCTTCCACTTCAGACACCGTCCTCCAACAACTTGGTTCTGTACATCATCACGGTTTGTGTCTGGCTCTTAGAGCTTTTAAGTCCTCCCCAGCTGAGAGTCTGAATACTTAATCAGGAGTTCCATCACTTTTCCAATTTTGTGCTCTTCTTTCTCTTCGTACCTATGCTGAGTTGCACTGTTTTCTTCATATCCCTTCTTTACTTCCTCTCAGTCCTGACTTAGACATGCTTTCCACTCCCAGGACCAAGACACCTTTTGCAGTTCGAGCTCGTACTCTCCTCTCGCACTCCTCCCATACTGTTAGTAGTTTTTTTCTTTCCGCACGTCTTTTTCACCCGTGGCTACTTCCGCAACCCCACGTTTGTCCTCCCATTTTCTCTTATTCCAAGTCCAATTTGTCTTCATTCATTCTTCATTCTTATTTTTCTGACCATCTCTCCCACCATTTCTCTGCAGTCCCTTTATACAATGATGGTTCAAAAACCCCTGTGGATGTTGGATTTGTTATTCTCTTTCCTGACACCTTTTATCATTTTAGCCTTCCTGCTTATGAAACTGTTCTAACAGCAGAGTTATATGCCCTCTTGTTTGTGTTGCGGTATATTTGTCATGCTTCCTATCCCTCATTTGTGATATTCTCTGATTCATATAGCGCTCTGTCCCTTCTTCAGCCACCTTCTGCTTCTCACCCTTTAGTCCTTCGTATCTTGGAGTGGTTGTTCCGTATCTCCTCTTGTCGTAAAACTGTCCAGTTCTGTTGGGTCCCAGGTCATGTGTCCATCGCGGGCAATGAATGTGCTGATCAGTTGGCTCGCATGGCTGTTGCCAGGGATGCCTCTCTTTCCTTCCTTATCCCAGTGTCTGACTTTCTTCATGCCTTATCTTCCTTCCTGCGACACCGATGGCAGTCTTGATGGGACTCTATCACTAATAATAAATTACGTGTTGTTAAACCGTTTATTTCTCCTTGGTTAACCCCTTGCCACCGTAATAGGAGGCGGGAGACTGCTTTAGCACGTCTTAGAAACGGTCATCCTAGACTTACCCACTCTTATTTGATGTCTGGTGGTCGCCCTTCCCTTTGTACTCGTTGCAATACCATTCTTTCCGTATGGCATATTTTCCTTGATTGTCCTCTTTATACAACGCAGCGACGTGTTGCATTTCCTTTTTTGTCTCGCCTCCAACGTCCCCTCCTTCTTGCAGACTTTCTCCGAGAATCGCCGCATTTTTCCTTCCATAATATAATGTCCTTCCTTATCTCTACTGGTCTTCTTTCCGACATCTAATTCCATTCCTTACTTCAGTACCCCCATCTGTGATATGATATACTTCTTCCATTGACTGATTTCTTTCACGACGCCGTGTCTGTTTTCCCTTCCCACCCAGCGCACACGACTTGTAGCCGATGATCCAGCTTTGTGCTGGATTTTGGCACTAGGTTCCTATTATTATTATTCTCCAAAAAAAAAAAAAAAAAAAAAAAAAAAAAGAATGAAAGAAAGATAAGAAATAGGGGAAAGTGAGCATGTGAACTTTCTCAGGCCACTTCGTCTGGTCCCTTGATAATGTCTCTTCTATATAAGATTGTGCATCATTATTTTTAGGGGGCTGAGCCTCCTCAAAACTTATGATACAAAATAGGGCAAGGAGAGCAAATATCGCTTGAAACATGTGGTATGGGCTCCCCCATCCGATACTACTACTACTGTTACTACTCCTACTCCTACTACAACTCCTCCTCCTCCTCCTCCTCCTCCTCCTACTTCTACTACTCACTGAATGTTCTATACGAGTATCCTGTGATAACACTTCTTCAAATATGACACCACTGTGATCATGTAAGGTTATTTTGTAGTTATTTCTCATCGGCATGCATACTGCAGAACTGGGTATGCAGTTTCCATGTTTCTCTGAACGCACAAGAAGAAATTGCACTTTTTATTATTATTACTATTATTATTATTATTATTATTATTATTATTATTATTATAGGAGAAACACACTGAGGTGATTTGGACATGTGGAGAGGATGGAGAGCGAGAAACTGACGAGGAGAGTGCGTGAGTAAGGTGGAGGAGGGGAGAGGGAGGGGGAGGCCAAGGATGAGATGGAGGGATGGAGTGGAGAGATATATGAGAGAGGGGTGTGTGAGCTGGGAGCAGGGCAATGAAATGGCGGGGGACAGGGTGACATCGAGGCGATTTGTTTGTGGTCACTCCTTACGGAATGAATGCGTCTGGCAATAGGTAGATTATTATTATTATTATTATTACTATTGACCTGCAGTGCAGCCATTACACTTTGCTTGTCTAATGAAATGCTTACATTGATGAATTCGGTCAACGGTTCACGAAGTTAATGTTTCTATTGGTAGGAACACCGTGTGCTGATCCCTTCGACGGAGGTGCAGCGTTCAGTGGCACGGCGCTCCCTGGTGTTCTTCGTGCACCCCGATGACGATGTGCTCATCAAGCCGCTCGACGGATCCTCCCGCTACTCGCCCGTCACAGCAAAAGCTCACACACAGAAACGCTTTGCAGAGACATATCAGCACTAAGGGGTACATTCTCGCAGGTTTCTCGGCCGTATGCTTAAGCACAAACGTAGAGGCCCTACATTGGCCCCTACTTTATGTTCTAAAGAATTCACAGGCAGGCTCTCAGTTTTTACATGGTATGCTAAGAGATCATTAAGAGAAAGGGGATGGTTAGAGCCCTACGTGACCATTCTTACCTGCCTGAAGAACAATTGGTATGTCGCAAGTACTTTAGGCAGAATCCTGTGGGAGTCACCATGACTATTCCTTGTCAAGACGATGTCCGTCAACAACAACAAAAGACGATTTTCCGTCATTGTTTTATATATTGGTACTTGTTAATATGTACACTTTATATACTTTTACAGTAATAAACTTTTCAATCATTGCTTATGTTGTAAATACGATGGCCAGCGCTGGAGATAAGAAAATTCATTTAACTTTAAGGAGATATAGAGTCACCTCTTAACAAAAAAAAAAAAAAAATCTTTGAACTGCTTCAGTGGCTTTCTAAAGGTGTCCAGAGGTGCATTTTCAAGCATGAAGGGGATCCATCAATAAACAAGGAAAATATGATTACTTAAGACAGTGGTTCTTAACATTTTTTGAGTCACGGACCCCTTCGAGAATCTGGTGAACGCTATGAACCCCTTCCCTATAAAAAATGCACATAAGTACAATCGCAGCATTTTGCATGCAATGAATATACATTATTTGATTAAAAACTACCTCACGCAGTGTAGCACAAAGTATAAAACAGTCTTTACAAAGAATTATGTTTCTCACTCTTTTTCATGCAAAAACTAATGGCCACTCGAAAAAATGAAATACATCCAAGTTGAACAAATTAAACAAAATAAAACTTTAGGTCTGCATAAAAGTTCATTTCAGTGAGAGAGTTGTTGCTGCTGTTTGGCTTGAATAAGATGAAATTGTGGTGTGGTCTTTGACAAGGCAACACGCATGTCATCGTTGACATCCAGTTGATTTCGACTTTTCATTTTGATAGAAACAAGCACTGAAATCCCTGACTCACAAAGGTATGTAGTTGCAAACGGAATCACAGCACCCATAGCTTGCTTTGCCAGACGGGGGTAGGCTTGCGTCAACGAACGCAGAATTCTTCAAGACTTCGAGTTTGTTTGTTGTTGTTTTTTTTTTAAGTTAATGATGCCAAACGGCATCACGCAATCTCGCTAAATTGTTCTCAATTATTCTGACCTTCACGGACCTCCTGTATCCCATCCATGGATCCCATGTTAAGAACCCCTGACTTAAGAGATAGGTTAGGTTAGGATAAGTTTGGTTAGTTTAGCATAAAATTTGTTAGGTCAGCTTAAAGTAGGTTAGGTTAGGTTAGGATAAATCAGGGTGGGTTAAGTTACGAAAGTTTAGGTTAGGTTTGGATAAATAGGCACAGATAAGGGTAAGTTCGGTCAAACATGGCGTTCTAAGATTGTGTCCGTCTGTCCTTGCGCACCACAAGGTAGACTCCATCTGTAATCAAACACCGCTTTTTAAAACACTATTTACCTCTTTTAAAAGTAATAAAATTCATTGAAACTTGAAAACACAGTCAGAAGAGACGTAAAGAATCCCACGAAGAGCTAAGGTAAGGAAAAAGCAGAAGACTCAAAAGAAGGTGGTCCTGTGTCTCCTTGAGAATTACAAGGTAGGGTAGTGGATGTTGGAGTGGCCCTGGTGAGAGAGGATAGTGTTTGGAAACTCCCTGTACTGTTGTTTGCAGATGATACTGTGTTGTTGAGTGAAGACGAAGGGGAGCTGCAAGGCTTGGTGGATGAGTTTGAGAGAGTGTGTAAGAAACGGAATCTAAAGGTGAATGTAGGGAAGAGTAAAGTGATGGTCTTTGAGAGAGGTGAAGTCAGTGAATGTACAGCGAGGTTGGATGGTGAGGAATTGGAAAATGTGAGTACGTTTAAGTACTTGGGTAGTGTGATGAGTAAGGATGGAGGTTTGGAGGGTGAAGTGCTTGAAAGGGTACAGCAGGGAAGAAAGGTTGCTGGTTCTTTGAAAGCAGCGATAAGAAACAGGGAAGTGAGCATGGAAGTGAAAAAGTTACATGACAGTATTGTGATACCAACTCTAACATGCGGAAGTGAAGCTTGGACGTTGTTGGAAGGACACAAGTCAAGAGTGAGAGCAGTGGAAATGAGCTATTTAAGAGGAGCCTGTGGAGTCACATGGAGAGACAGGCTGACGAATGAGGATATAAAGGTGCGTTGTGGTGTTGATGTGGATGTAATAGGAAGCGTTATGAGGAACACACTGAGGTGGTTTGGCCATGTGGAGAGGATGGAGGGTGAAAGACTGACGAAGAGAGTGTATGTGAGTTAGGTGGAGGGGGAAAGAGGGAGAGGGAGGCCGAGGATGAGATGGAGGGATGGGGTGGAGAGGTATATGAGAGAGGGGGGTGTGAGTTGGGAGCAGGGGAGTGAAATGGCCGGGGACAGGGCGACTTGGAGGCGATTTGTTTGTGGCCACCCCAAACGGGATTGAGGCGTCTGGCAATAGATAGATAGATAGATAGATGAATATGATGCTGCTTTTAAATACTTAGAAATGGTATTTTAAAAAATAAAAACATAGTTTGCAGTGCCTGAGATTAAAATGCTAAGATGATTTCATGCTGTCTCGATGCTTCAAAGTTTGGACTATGTAGTTATATTAGATAATAACATGTATAGTATTATGTATAGCATAGACTGAACGTCTGATATTCAGTTAAATCACATGGATGATATATAGAAGTGGTTTAAATATGTGAAAATGAGGATCTCACCCTACTATTAACTACTCTTTAAAAAAAAATGACAGTGCTTGTCACCAAATGTCACAACTAACGCAGAGTGGTACATGCCCAGGTGACTGAAACCACTCCCAGGTTCACGGACCCCGTGAGGGGCCGGAAGGGTTTGTAGTGGTTTGGCTCCCATGTTGTCCTCCTCCTCCTCTGCTTCGACAGCCTCTAGGGGGTGGACCCACAGTGAAGATGTCACTGCTTCAGGTCCATTGGAACATTAAACAGTACATTCATCACAAACATCAACACCGCTGTGGACACTTTCAATACAATTATTCAAAATGCAGACAAAAGACACATCCCTAGAGGCAACAGAGAGAGACACAACCACAACTTCACACCAGATTTCAAGGCCTGATCAGTCAACGTTACACTACAACACTCTCCAACACCCCATACACAAGACACCGTACAACAAATACAAGAACTCAACACTCAAATAAAAAATATCAGAACGGCAAACACTAGTAGAATAGTGATCTGTAAACACTTAATCACAAACCAAACACCAGCAAACTCTACAAAACACTAAACAGCATCACACTATCCAGCAGCAACACTGCACAGTCACATACTGCCATTACAACAACAGACACCATACCCTCAAACAAGCAACAAACAAACACTCTCATTAATCAATTTTCACGTGTCAGCCATCCAAACCCCCATCGCGACGATCGACGTGTCATCTGACGCAAGAGACAGTTCCCCACAGACCCAGACTTCGCACCTTTCACTTACAACCAGACGAAGCACATCATTAGCAACCTTTAGCATCATCTGCCTGTAGACCAGACAACATAAGCAACATACACCTTAAACACATTGCACCACATGGCACAAGCACTCACCAACATATCAAACTACAACTACTCAAACAACATAACACCCAACATCTGGAAAGATGGCACTATCATCACTATCCCCAAACCCAACAAAGACCCCATGTTACCTTCCTCACACCGCCCCATCACACTCCTTTGCACCCCCTCCAAAGTCACTGAACGACTGGCATTGAAACTAGTCACACCTTACATTCCTCTAGCCCTATCACAACATGGTTTTAGGCTGCTACACTCCACAAACACTCTTCTTACAGACCATACACAGAAAGTTTTTGATGGCATCAATTCAGCTAGGCCACCATACAGAACACTGCCAGTCACACTAGTCATTAACAAAGCCTTTGATGCCATCCCTCGCCACAATCTCACAAATGATATATTCAACACAAGCATGTACAGTAACGCAAAAAGATGGCTGGCAAACTGTTTAGCAGGCAGATATGCACATCTAACCTTTGCTGGTCAGTCATCAAACATCAGAAACTTCACAAACGGCGTCCCCTCAAGGATCAGTTTTGTCCCCTACTCTCTTTAACCGATACATGCACCATATACTCACACACCACAAATACACACCTTCCTATGCGGACGACATAACATATGAACACACCAAAACGCAATCACAGCTGAACACATCTTCCAACCTTATCTCAATACACCACACAAATGGTTCACTACAAACGGACTGAAAATAGCCCCAGCCAAATCTACAGTGACCCTTCCCACAAACTGGACAGTAAAACACAGTCACATTCCACACTTCACCATAAATAACACTCCCCTACCACACACACACACACACACACACACACACACACACACACAGACCGCTCGCTGGCACAGTGGTAACGTTCTCGCTCGCCATCTGGTAGATGGGAGTTCGTGCCTCGCTGAGGTTGCGAAAAGTTTCACTGACGAAGTGGGTGGTTACTGTCCCCCTTGAGCAAGGGGGCGGGTGTGTGCGTGTGTGAAGCTCACAGCCTTGCCCTTAGATCTGACTAAATGAGCTCTCAGCTCCCTTCTGCGAGGGTAAAAGCTGACGATCATGACTATCAAGTGATCCTGACAGACCCGGTGAATTACACACACACACACACACACACACACAATATCCTTCGTGTAATATACAATACATTGATGTCTTTTAAACATCATATCACAAACCTTAAAGATAAATTTACACCAAGACTCAATGCCTTAAGGTCACTTACACCAGTCCTGTATGAGACAGCCCTAGCATGTATTCAATATGGACGGTGGGTGTTAGCGCCGAAGTGGTGACATGTAGAGGTGTGCGGTACGTAGGAGGACTACTGGGCCTTGAAAGCAGGCTGTGAAGCCTATGCCCAGAGTCGATCACAAAAAAAAAATAAATAAATAAAAAAAACTTGCCCATACAACATTTAGACACAACAAAGAAACCACAACCACAGTATACAAACAATAAATACGTTCAGTGATGAATTATGCAAGCCCTGCTTGCGCATCTAACCTCACTAAAACACACTACAACACTCTACAGACCATACAGAACAAAGCCCTGAAAATAATCACAGGCTGCAGAGCTACTACACCCACAGACCACCTACACCAAGAAACCAAAGTCCTCAAAGTCAAGGATGATCTATACATGAGAAGCACACAATTTCTTGCTCCAGCCTCCACAAACCTACACCATCCACTACATTACATGGCTGCAAATCCACACACACCAAGGAACATCAAAACAACACCCAGCACACGGTATCATACACAAATACTGTCATCTCTCCCCCCGCACCTGCCTCAAACCAACTTCCAGAAGCATAGCCATAATCAGATCACTTGCTGCTCCATTCAGTCACTTAAAAACAACACCGTTGCATGCACGGCCTCCTGACATCCACCCTTCTGAATCCTACCTCCCTCATGAGGACAGGGTCCACCTGGCCAGGCTGAGATGTGAGTATCATCCAGCCCTCTTGAGTTATCAGAAGAGGCTGGATGACGCCTGTTCAGGATGCAACACAGCACCCCATACTGTTAAGCACATTATGGAAAACTGCGTTATACACAATCACCTGCGCCATCAACACAACATACACTCCTTGAGAGCTCTGTGGGAAAGCCCGGTCTCGGCCGAGGCCTTCCTTAGGAACTCGGAGCTGTTTGGCCAGATTGACTAGGGAACAACTACCGTACTACTACTAGTGCGGAGTATGGCCTGTTCTTGTTTTGACCTATTTCTCCGTAAGGTACAGCCCGTTGGTTATAATAACAATTAAGTCAGTTGCACTGTATACTTGCATTGTATTTTTAGCATGTTAAAATATTTTTTACATAAGTTATTTACATTATTCTATGTTTCCTGCAGGTACAGGGCTACTTTGTGATGATATAGGGTTTGCAAAAGCCATACCATGCCTCCCCTTAAAAGTTTTGGAACAAACCCTACAAATTGAGGGAAATCTTTCTCTGTTTGATCTTTTAGCATACCGTTTCGATATAGGTCCCATAGGAGAGGTCCTACATTAGCTTTAAGCATATGGCCGTCTGAGATTTTGTAACATCCTCTTGCTTAGCGATTTCCTGTTGCATCTTACAATATGACTGTATGTTACTCTTGTAAACAGTGTCGATATTTGGACAGTGTAATAACATAGATATATTAAGGCCAAGATGCAAAATAATATGCTAAGGAATAGGCTCTACGAAGTCATCTGTCACCTTGAATACATCTCTGAGATGGAATAGGCTCTACGAAGTCATCTGTCACCTTGAATACATCTCTGAGGTGGAACAAACCCTGACTGAGTGGTCATATTAAGAGAATAAAGTAGGGGTTTGAAGAGGGAATACTAACGTCGACAAATGCGTGCATGTTGGAGCATTTATAAACGAAACAAAACATATTTTTACTGACTTCGTACTTCTCGTTAATCTTTTCTTTCGCGATGTACTCTGAACACTACACTTCAGGATCCTTTTTTCTGTGACTACGAGAGGTTTAAAATGTCCTTTGTTACAAGAAATACGGCTGTAAGGCGGAAATTACTATCGCAAGCAAAGGTTGACAGATAAACCCCTAATCAGCACTGTGTCCTTCCTTTAAATAACTCTCTCCTCCCAAACGTCAGAGGCTATAGTCTTCCTTAACACAGTCTTTTTGTTGCTTGCTTCATATTAGCTTAACTCTCATGTAACACCCTCCATCGTCACAGCCTGGACAAAAGTGTTGACAGAAGGCTACTTCGATTGAGTGGCAGGGAAAGGGAATACAGCAAGTCTTCCATGCAGTTGCATTTTTGTCCCCTTTTTGCAGTTAAGTGTATAGTAAATTACCATAACATTGCCCATAAAACTTCCATTGTGGTTTCAATAGTTGGTCTATCAAGTTTCCCAACATACAATACCGGTTGTATGAAAAAAGTTGGCATTTCCACACACACACACACACACACACTGAGGCAGCATCAGAGGTAGCACGTCTTTCACCTTCCTCCGCACTGGCCACCCTTGGCCACAACTGGCCATACCTAAATAGTATCTTTATATGAGTCAAGCTCTGTACTAGGTTTACCTAAATGATGTTCTAATATAATAGAGCAATATAAGCAAAAGTTTTGTCCAAATAATAGAATACATCCAGTTAGTAACAATCCGCTGATCAACGCATCATCAGCTGGGTGTCAGCTGTCACCAGGTGGGTAGCAAGGAGATGTATACTTGTAAATAGAAGTGTTATTTCTAAGTGAAATCCCACAAGATGAGCACCATCTTTAGTAAAGTGAATATGGGAGGAGTTAAGAAAAGGGATAAAAGCAGAAAACACTGTGATGCTTTCTACCAAGAACTTGTTGAAATGGAAACATTAAATTAGTAGAGAAGTGAATAATCTGGAAAAATTTTTCAAAGTGAAACAGATGAAATTAAGAAGCAATTACGCATGCAGAAAGAAGAAAATGAAAAATTAATAAAGGTATCAAACAAAAATGACAACAGTAGATGAACTGTCAGTTAAGGTGGGTTCACTTAGAACGAAGATTAGTGACATGGCAAGTACGGCTGTCAACCATGAGAGTACTCTGGAGTTCAGAAATGATACAGAGACAATTAGGCAAGCAAGCAGTCTGGTAGACCAAAGCAGTGATACTGAAGAGAAGATAACCCAGGTGAACAAAGTGATGCAAAGTTACAAATATGATGTAGAAACTACGTATGCTGAAATGGTGAAAGTAAAGAAAGACTTAGAAACAAAAGTCGAAGAAAAAAGCATGAGCAAGGATGTGAAAGAAATCATCAAAAACAACCCAAAACTGGTCAAAGTTTCAGCAGATATCAACAGGTCTATAGTATTCACTGGGGTAGAAGAGGAAATTAGAAACAAAATTTCGAGAGACAAAAAGGAGATGGCAAATATAATAAACATATTGAAGAAAGTATCAGGTAATCTGTGATAAAGACATAGAGGAACACAAAAGAATAGGGAAATATGACAAAAATAAGTCAAGGCCACTCAAAGTAACCCTCAAGAGTGTGAACACTGTGGAGAAAACACTAAAAAATGCAAACAAACTCATGGATAAAGAAGAATTTAAAAAAGTATGGATAAAAAGATGCCCAACTCAAGAGGAATTGGGAATACTAAAGGAGAAGAGGGAGGAAGCAAAAACGAAGAACAAGGAAAGATTAGAGGAAGAGTAATTTTTTTTTTTACAAAGTAACTGGATTGCAAGTATCAAAGTGGAACATAACCAACAGGAAATAAGAAGGAGGAAGCGAGTAGACTCAAGCTATGGCAAATATGTAAACAAGATGATTAAGTTGATGTACACAAATGTAGATGGAATGGTGTCTAAAATATTGGAGATGAAAGACTATACCAAAGAAAATGAACCACATATTATTAGCCTGACTGAAACAAAATTAGCCCCAAAGATATCAAACAATACCCAAAACTTAGAGGACTACAATATATGGAGAAGAAACAGATTTAAGAAAAGGAGAAGGAATTATAATCTTAACAAAGAAAAAGCTACAAGTAAAAAAAATAGAACTAGATATACCCCCACAAGCAGAACTGATTGCATTGGCGGTTAACACAACTAAAGGGAAAGTAACTGGCAAATTTATACTTGCCACCCAAAACAAACACTTGGGAAAAAGGTGATTATGAAGACCTGGCAGAAAGTACAATTCAGAGTTTAAGAGCATTGCTACATAGAATGGGAGAGAAATCTGAAAGAATTATATTATAGATTTCAATACAAATAAAAATTGGAATAATCTAGATGTAAGATGCCATGAAAACTGTTGGGATAAAAAGCTCCTAGATCTTGTGCAGGAGCTTTTTCTAACACAGTATGTAAAGGAAAATACCAGAAAAAGAGGACTTGATCCATTGGCACTAGATCTGATATATAAATTAGGCAAGAAAACGATAGTGACAATGTAATGTAATGTTTCATCCTCCAGTCAGCAAAAACGACCATGCAGTATTAAACTGCAACTTCAGGATTGAATATGACATAGTTACCAGGAATGAGAGTTTCAAAAAGAGTCTAAACTACAAAAAAGGCAACTGTCATGACCTGAAGAAATACTTCTCAGAAACAGGTAGGGAAAAGGGGCTTAGAGGACAAGATTTAAATGTTATACTGTATATAGAAAATTGTGATTTTTATGAAACAGGAGTCTAAAATTACATCCATCAACACAAAGAAACAGAAATGGAAATGAAGAAATGGTTTAATACAGAATGTATAAAATCAAAAGAAAAAAGAGATTATAAAATCAAAAGAAAAAAGAGATTTGCTGTGGAACAGATACAGAAGGCACAATAGAGAGAGGGCATATAACAACAATACACAGGCAAGAAATTATTATACAGAGATAAGGAGGGAGGCTCAAAGACAGTTTCAGGAAGACATAATAAATAAAAGTAATGATCAACTTAAGCTTTTTTACAGCTACATCCGAAGCAAAACCAAAGTTAAAGATAAAATAGTCCGTTACAGATGAGGGGATCATCAATACACAAGAGAAAGATATTTGTGAAAGGCTAAATAAAAATGTCCAGTAAGTTTTTACAGAAGAAATTAATTATGAAAGAGATAATATGGAACATGCATCCTCACATATTACCAGATATACAAATATAAGAAAAAGAAGTACAGGAAGAGTTAAGTAAAATGGAGAGAGGAAAAGCATATGCTCTTGACGAAATTTCGGGTTCGGTGCTACATGAATGTGCAGAAGAGTTAAGCAGACCATTATTTTTAATATTCAAGGAATCCTTGGGACAAAGTAAACTACCTGATATTTGGAAGAAAGCAAACATTGTTCCTTTGTTCAAGAAAGGGAATAGACAGAATCCACTTAACTACCGACCAGTATCCCTGACCAGTGTTGTAAGATACTAGAAAAGGTGGTAAGAAAAGTTTGGGTAAACCATCTAGAAGAACGTAGTATAATAACGGAAAGGCAGTTTGGTTTTAGATAGGGAATATCATGTTACTAATCTATTAATCTATTAAGTTAAAGAAACATTACAGAAATGAGATGGATGAGTGTACGATGTCTATTTAGATTTCAAGAAAGCATTTGACAGAGTACCGCACCAAAGACTTTTATGTAAACTGTACTATCAGGGAGGAATCCAAGGCAACCTTTACTGTTGGATGCAGGATTTTCTCAGAAAAAAGGGAAATGAGAACAGTACTAAGGGGAAATTACTCATCATGGAGGGAAGTGACTAGCGGAGTTCTACAGACCTCAATGCAGGCACCAATTATGTTTTTAGTATTGTATAAATGACAAAGACAGTAACATTGAAAATGGAAGCTATCTAAATATGTTTGCGGATGATACAAAACTACAAGGAAAAATTACTAACAGATTCTTGCAGAGAGCTACAAGAAGAATTAAATAAACTTCATGAATGGACCAATAAATGGGAAATGGAATTTAATGTGGACAAGTGTCCTGTAATTAAGTTTGGTAAAAGTGAAAAAAAAAAGAAAAAAGACCAGATTGGGATTATAACTTAGGAAGATTAACCCTATACACATCAGAAAGGGAGAAGGACCTAGGAGTGCTTATCAATAACAGACTATCTCTGGCTGACCACATCAGTGAGAAGGCACGTAATATGCATACACTGCTTGCTAATTTGAGAATAATATTTACATGTACAGTACACTGTGTAACAAACCATTGTTTTGTTTATATTGATTTGTACACTTTCTGATGAAAGTCAATGCACAGATTCTGAATATGCTATTTGTTTTTGTGTAAATCTTGAGATACAGGAATTATGCAACAACATAGGTATCGAACAAGGACAGGAACTGCACCCTGTTAACATTTCGAGAATGTTGAGAATGTAAAGTAATTTATATATTTCCATGTGTATATTCTGAATATAACTAGAAAATGAGCAAACAATAACATCACAAGGAAAGCAGGACACATAGTATCTAGAAATGCACTTTTGATTTTGACTTTCTTCTGTGGCTGTGATGATAATCATGCAACAATCCCCGAACATAATCGCCCATCATCTCCTCGTTCCATCTGCCCTGATATCTGGATTCCATCAGCAGAATGCCCTGGTGGAACCGTTCACCATGCTCCTCAATGACTGCACCCAAGTTGCTTTTGAAGAAATGAAGGTGGGAATTCAGATAGTGCAATTTGATTGACATTCTGCATCCAAGCCAGTAGAATGCGCCGATCAGGTCATTCACGAGCTGTGACGAATCTGGTCTCCTCCGGTTGCCAAGAAAACCTTCCACAACCTCTCTGAAAGCATTCCAAGTGCGCTCTTCATCATCGGTCATTTTACCTTGGAGTTCACGACTTGCAAGCATTCTTTGAACTTGCGGCCTGGTGAGTATACCAGCTGTCACCTTGGCCACGCTCAACTTGGGAAACATTGATAGGATATGTAGAAATGCATCGCCATCACTGTCGATAGCTTTCACATATTGTTTCGCATGACCAAGTGTTGTGTTGACGGTAGCAGTACCTTCTCACTGGAGATCGGAGGAGCTCTCAGAACTTTGCACGAGCCTGGTGTGAGACTCTCTCTGAGAGGCCAGTCTTTCCTCACGAAATGTTCTGCATCGCTCTGGCTGTCCCTCAAGCATAAAAAACATGAGTACTTCGTATAACCGCCTTGCATTCCAAGTAGGAACGAAATCATTTTGAAATCCCCACAAACCTCCCAGTTGTGATCAGAGTGCTTGATCTTTTTAAGACAAATCTTCACATTCTCATAGCCTTCTTTCATTTCCACAGAATGTGCAACTGGAATTGATAGGAGTTCATTGCTGTCATGCAAAAGTACAGCTTTTAGGCCCTTCACGGAACTGTCATTGAAGAGTTGCCATTCTGAGGTCTTGTAATCCTTCCGCATGGCTTGGAACAAACCCTTAACATCAAAACAATAACACAACAAGGTTTCTTCACAAAGTTAGAAGAAGGATGCAAACTTGTGGCAATTCCAATAACTCAGCTTGCAACTGGGATCCAATAAGTTCCATTCAATTAGACATGATGCCAGCAGCTCAGCACTGAACTTGGTGAGTCCTAAATCTCGGACCAAGTCATCCAGTTCTTGCTGAATGGGAAAGTGTGGAGTGTCTCTGGAACATTCTCCAACATACGATTCATCATCACTTTCCTCTCCGTCATTGATGATGTCCTCATGGTCAGAGACAACTTCCGTGTCTGCAGGAGGGACAGGAATCGCCAGCTTATCGTTGTGAGGCACCGGAGAGATCGAAGAAGGCAAATTTGAATATACAATGTTCTTTCTGCCCTTTATGTTCTTTGCACCACATATATCAACACTGCAAAAATAGCAATTGTCGTGGTGATTCGAAGGCTCTCGCCAAACTCTTGGAACTGCGAAAGGCATCCTCTTTCTCACTTCTCGTAGCCAAGCTTCACGCACAGAGCGACTGCCACCACAAGTGTAGTGCCAAGCCCAGTCCTTATCTAGATAACCCATTGCCATGCCAAAATATGCTTTGTATGCACGAGCAGATTTGGTATCAAGGTGGATTTTGTGTTTGATCATCTGTGGTCCAATATAATCCCCACATACATAACAAAATGTATCGGCTGACAGCTTGCAAGTACATCTACTGTACAGGTCATTCTCATCAACAGAAACACCTTTAGGAACAGCTCAAAAACATGTCGACCTGCCAAACTAACAACGTACGTGAGACTAGCTCATCGAATGAACTGACTCAATCGGCATTGCATGACACAATAATGGTCATATCAGCGACATCTGAATGGACGCAGATGGTGTGTGTGTGTGTGTGTGTGTGTGTGTGGGAGCCATTACATAGGCGCACAGTAACAAGACTGGAAAAAAACAATTGCTAATTGTTGACAAAAACCTAGAGATAGACAAACAAAACATACACCATTGGAATCAGCGTGGAAAACTGGGTCTAACAAGACCTAAAAAAATGAATAAACAAATTCTTTGTTACACAGTGTATATAAATGAAGACATGCTGAGAAAGATAACATCATTCACCAGACCAACCCAGGAGTATGCATTAATAGTCTGGAATCCTTATCTCAAAAAACATCGATAAGATTGAAAAAGTACAAAGGGCACCTACAAGATGGGTACCAAGCTTAAGGGATCAAAGCTACGAAGAGAGACTAGAACTGAATTTACCAGCACTATAGGAGAGAAGGAAAAGAGGAGACATGATTATGGTATATAATTGCATGTCAGGGAAGAGAAAATGGACGTAAATGAATATATAACCTATGGGGAAGCATCAGCAAGAGGACACTGCAAAAAATTACATAAAAAAGAGAGGCAATAAAGACGTAAGGAAATTCAGTTTCCGAAATAGGGCACTTGATCGGTGGAGTTCCCTAACGAATGAAATAAGGTGTGCCAAAACTATTCATAAATTTAACGATATGTATGATAAAAATCGTTTAATACACGGGACAGTACGAGCTTGGATCATTCCTGTTAAGATACTATTAGGTAAGAACAATTAGGTAAGATATGAACACACACACATGCATTGGATTATATTAGATACTTCACATCACCCTGAAGAAATGCGTGCAGATTAACCACAGAAGAAATGAATGTAGAGACAGTAAGTACTTTCTTTTATTATATCTTCACACAGACTAACAGAGACATGAGGGTGGATGTCTTTTAAACACACCTGCAGCAGGGAGGGGCCCACTGAACAAAGGAGGGCATCACATGACATGACATGAACTCACCTCACCTCACCTCACCACAGAAAGATTATACAGATGTTTGTCTGTTAGTCTGGGGGTTATTTAACAACTTTTCAGAGCTAAAATGGCCACAGATCATGGTCCATAATAATAGATCCATGCCTTACACATTAATAAAACTATCTGTATATCAGTCTATCTATCAGTCTGTTTATCAATCTATATTTGTCTATCTATAATAAATATATGTATGTTTACATATATACGAGTATATATATATATATATATATATATATATATATATATATATATATAGATAGATAGATATAGATAGATAGACAGATAGATATATCATCAGCCATTGCAAGTCCACTGCTGAACAAAGGCCTCTTCCAACCTCTTCCTCGAATTCCTTGACTGAACCAATCTCTGGCACGTTTTTCATGCAAACTTCTCAATCTCATCACTCCACCTCCTGTCTGGCTTTTTTCCGCTATGCTTACAATCTCTTGAGAGTCCAGTCAGTGAGCCTCTTGGTCCATCGGCTCTCCCTTATTCTTGGTACATTACTTGCTCACCTCCATTTCTGTGCTTTTATAACTTCTATAATGTCTTTGACTATAGTCTGCTCTCTCACCCAAATTGATCTTTTCCTTTCTTAATGGTACTTCCAACACTGACCTTTCCATTGCTCTTTGAGAACGGACTAGTTATTTTTCCATCGATTTTGTCAGTTTCCAGGTATCATAATCGTACTTCGTAGCTGGGATTATACATCCGTTATATACTTTTCGTTTCATACATATTGGCAAGCTACTTTTCATGATGTCTTTATGTTTACCAAATGCTTTCCATCCAATAGTAATGCATCGTTTTATTTCACTGTCATGGTCTTTCGTTAGTTTTAGTATTCACCCCAAGCAAACGGGTGCTTCCATAACTAGTATCTAATAGAGGGCAATGCAGACTCTAGTTTAAAAAGCGTATTTCTCTTTGTTAAATATCTGCACTTTTGTGTGAAACTGTGAATCACAATAATGTCCCATACCATAACATAAATAGTACAGATAAAGATTGTAATTATAACATAGCTTGAATTGTTTTATTTATTGTATACGGAAATGAAATATTCATTGAGGGCAACCCCACTATTTCATTGGTCCTGTAATATTACATTTCTACTACATGTAGTGGATGTGCGGTTCTTAACCCGTGGGCTGTGACATACCTCATGTTGGGGTGTCTCGGAAAGATGTCACAGACCTCTTATGGCAACGTCACACCGAGCCAAAAGTGGCTAACGTGTGAGCAGCTTTTGTGAGGTGAAACGGCTAGCAAAGTCGAGTTGCCATCACATGCGTGGGTTTTTGTGAGCCGAAACGGCTAGTAATGTCGTCTGCCTTGGCGCCTCATGTTCATTTGTAAACAAACCATCATGGTGTACCCACTCCCTTTTCCTCAGTTGCTGCAATCGCCTCATGTCCACTTCTCCAGAACCATAAGGCAGTCTACCTGAGTTTTCCTTGCCACAGAATCCACATCAAATACTGGTCACAATCTGCTTTCTGCTTATTGTTTGGAAACAAAACAGACAGCCTTTGCAGATGGTCACCAGAGTGTCCGAATAATGATTTCATGTCACAAGAAAATATTACAAAAATAAAGATCCACAAGAATTACGTTGTATTTAACAATTTTAGTCCCTTCTGTGATACCAGAGTATTTTCTTAGCCGTTACAAAATTAATATTGGCTCATTTGAGTCCTAATCACACCAACAAGCTGTGAGCGAAACTTGATATCCATTTCGCCTCATAAGTGAAATCTCATTCACTGTGGGTCATTTTGGCTAGTGGTTACAAAACTGGCTCTCATGTTAGCCACTTTTGGCCCAGTGTGACGCTGCCTTTATGAGCGAGATTTTCAACAATGCACCATAAAGGTTCTCAAAAGATCAGCGTGACAGGAAATTTATAGGGTATTAACCCGCCGCATGCCTGCTATTTTTAGCCCTATGGGTCATCGCAGTGGCGGCCATTTTTCAACCTTTTTTTTGGCTAAAATGATAGATTTTGATGTGGAAACAAATTTCGCCATTAAAATGCTCACCACGTATGAGATTAAGCCGTTTTCTATGTAAGGTATACTCAGGTATTTATGCTGGGAAGGTATAGCAATGTTCAGTACACTTTTCTGATTACTTATTACTTCAGCATGTATCACAATTTGCGTGTCTTTCTCACTGTGAATGCATTATCTTACACTTACTTGAAGATAGGTACAACCTGACTTCATTATGTAGTCCTGGCACTTACAAGAAGGTATTTACAACTTGACTTCACTATATAGTCCTTATGCTTACAAGAAAATATTTACAACTTACACGAAAATATTTACAGAATGCTTTCACTATGTACAGCACTGGGTGAGGCACACAGGCAGAGTGAGGCAGTACGAGCGCGAGGGGGGGAGCGAGTGAGTGTATGGCCTTGACAGCATGGGGAATGGTAGAGGAACAGTTACCTTACATACCTGCCAATTTTTACCCACGAATCTTGAAAAATGCTGTCACAGTGAAGTTTTTTATTTTAAACTGGTTTAAAACGGCACTGACAATGGCCGCGGAATTATGTCAGACCGGTTTAAAACGGCACTGGCATGCGGCAGGTTAAGGTAAAGGCTAGCTCTCATTCTCACCTCATATCTTGAGCCCATTTGCTAACTAGCACCAGCAACAATGACCCAAACATACACATTTCCCGCAATACTGTCACCCCAAGAAAGGCAGTCATGGGTCAAAATTGTTTAGAATAACAAAACATCTAATGTAAGGTCAGTGGGAGGTAATGGAACAGATGGAGGGTGGTAAATAACGGGTACAAAAGTAGCGTCCTAAGCTCGAATTGGAGCGTGCGGAGCGAGCTGGCAACTCGCCTGGTGAGAGGGGAGTCTGGCGACAGCCTGTCTCTCCTACTGCCCTAATACGCATCTCTCTCTCTCTCTCTCTCTCTGGTAGCATTAGGAGGGAGTTCACACCCCATTCTCACTGCATTTTTTCTTCCCTCCTCGACACCTTTCTTCACCCCATCTTTCCTGACACCCACATTATAAATAAAAGTAGTGATCAGTCTAAGCTGTTTTACAGTTACATCCGAGGTAAAACCAAAGTCAAAAATAAACTGCAGTCCATTGCAGACGAGGGGATCATCTGTACACAAGAGAAAGATATTTGTGAAGCACAAAATAAAAATTTCCAATAAGTTTTCACAGAAAATAATTTTGAGAGACATGACATGGAACATGCATGCCCACTCCAATTACCAGATATACAAATGGAAGAGTTAAGTAACTTAGACAAAGGGAAAACAAATGGTCCTGAGGAAATTTCAGGTTGCGTGCTAAGAGTTAAACAGACCATTAAATTTAATATTCAGGGAATCCTTAGGTCATGGTAAACTACCTGATATTTCGAAGAAAACACTGTTCTATTCAAGAAAGAGAATGGACAGAATCCACTCAGCTACTGACCACTATCACTGACCAGTGTTGTAGGATACTAGAAAAGCTGATAAGGAAAGTTTGGGTAAACCATCTAGAAGAGCACGGTATGATAACAGAAAGACAGGTCGGTTTTAGATAGGGAAAATCATGTGTTACTAACCTATTAAGCTGCTATGATAGAGTTACAGAGACATTACAGAAAAGAGAAGGATGAGTGGACAGTGTCTATTTAGATTTCAAGAAAGCATTTGACAAAGTACTGCACCAAAGACTTTTATGGAAACTGTACCATCAAGGAGGAATCCAAGGCAACCTGTACTGTTGGATGCAGGATTTTTTTCAGAAAAAGAGAAATGAGAACAGTACTAAGGGGAAATTGCTCATCATGGAGGGAAGTGACTAGGGGAGTTCCACAGGTCTCAGTGCTGGCACCATTATGTTTTTAATGTATATAAGTGACATAGTAACACTGGAAATGGAAGCTATCTAAATATGTTAGCTGAGGATGCAAAAATCCAAAGGAGAATTAGTAACACAAGAAGAGTTAAATAAACTTCATGAACGGAGCAATAAATGGCAAATGGAATTTAATGTGGACAAGTGTCCTGTAATTAAGTTTGGTAAAAGTGAAAAAAGACCAGATTGGGATTATAAGTTAGGAAGTTCAACCCTATACAGTACATATCAGAAAGAGAGAAGGACGTAGGCAGACTATCTGGCTGATCACATCAGTGAGAAGGAACGTGACATGTAAGCACTGCTTGCTAATATCAGAATAGCGTTCACATATATAAATGAAGACATGCTGAGAAAGATAACATCATTCATCGGACCAACCCTGGAGTATACATCAGTAGTCTGGAATCCTCATCTCAAAAAACAGATAAGACTGAAAAAGTACAAAGGGCAGCTACAAAGTGGATACCAAGCTTAAGAAGAAAGACTAGAAAAATTGAATTTACCAACACTACATGAGAAAAGGAAAAGAGGAGATATGATTATGCTTTACAAATGCATCTCAGAGAAAGAGACAATAGACTTAAGTGGATCATAGGCAAGAGGATACTGCAAACACTACATAAAAAAAAGTGATAAAGACGTAAGGAAGTTCAGTTTCCCAAATAGGGCAATTGCTCAGCGGAATGCACTACCCAGTGAAACAGTGCGTGCCAAACTATTCATAAATTTAAGAATATGTATGATTAAAATGGTTTAATACACGGGACAGTACGAGCTTGACTCATACCCGTAAAGGTACAATTAGGTAAGAACAATTAGATAAGAACACAACTACTACGACCCTCCCTCAAGCCAGATATCGCTCGTCTGTTCTCTCTCTCTCTCTCTCTCTCTCTCATCCATGTTGTGTTGTTTTTGTTTCGTTCTTTACCCACAGCTTGCATTTGTTATTGTTGTTTGAATGTGTGTGTGTGTGTGTGTGTGTGTGTAGTCTTATGTATCGTACGTAAAACTTTTCTTGTATTATTTTCCTTGTTCTTTTTTTTTTCATGTTTTAGACTATTCACACATTCATCTCTCCCTTTCTTTTTCTCTCTGGACTCATCAGGAGGGAGATAGCAACACAATCTCACTGCATTCTCCATCCCTCCTCGACGCCTCCC
>NC_136996.1:12209418-12222107 GCF_032717465.1 Coenobita brevimanus
AGTAAAGTAGGCGGTTGCTGTTTTAGAGATTAATTAATTTTTCTTCTTTTCTGTGGATCTCCCTTGGATCTACAATATCCCAGCTAATGTTTTCTAATTCATTCACAAAAGTATCAGGTTCGTAATATTCTGCGAGACTTCTTACATTGTAAGCTTAGAGCTTCATGGATTTCAGTTTGTTTAAAAGTACCGGCCTCTGATTTGCCGAGGCAGTGCCTGCTGCATACTTTCGGTGGGTACCCCAAGATGCTGCCTCATTCAATAGTTCCATCAATAAATCCATTGGTGAAACTCCATTCTTTGTCATATATGGATTCCATAAAAAATTTGCCCTATTCAATGCTGTTATCGAAATCTAGTCCTCTGTATAATTTGGCTGATTACGTGAAAGTGAAAATGACGGACTTCAAGAATATACTGTCAAGCTCTCTATAAACCTAGGCTGCTTTCCTCAAATGAAGGAAGGTAGCCAAGACAGGACGACACACTCCCAATTTACTCATCCACACACACACACACACACACACACACACACACACACACACACACACACACACACACACACACACACACACACACACACACTCTTAGCTCCAAGGGGATATGGGACAGACCCTCACCGCACTACACCGCACAAGGGTCAGCTGCACAGTGCAATCAGTGACATCCGCAGCTGGGACCGACAGCAGAGCTGCTTTACCCCTGCTACATCATAATGGACCCATTCCCCTACCGCACCTGACCCTATCACCTGATCACACCGAATGTGGGAGAAACCCCTTTATTTATTCGCAGTTTCTCTCCAGTCATCCCAGTCGCGTGCAGTCACTCTTCCTTGCACTACAGACATCCTTCTCGCATCTAATGCTCTCTTTGCACTGTCCATCCATCCTATTCATGGTCTTCTCAGCCTTACACCTCTCACATCTGATCCGGTTATCCTTTTCACCAATCGCTCTTCATCCATTCTCTTCAAATGCCCAGACCACCGCAACACTCTCTGTTCAATTCGTTTAGCCATCTTGCGCATAACTCCAGTTCTTCCCATTTCATCATTTCTCACTTGATCCATATGCGCCACTCCACACATACTTGTCAGACACCTCATCTTCACTACGTTCAACCTCTTCCCCTCTGCTACAATCATATTCCATGTTTCAGCCCCATATAATGCAGTCGGTACCACTACACCCTCATACAGCTTTCTCTTTACATCCATTCTAAGCGAACAACATCTAAACAGTTTTTCATTCCTCTCAGCACATTTCCTACTTCATTCATTCTAAACTTCACCTCTACATCTGTTCTTTCATCCACAGCAACATGTGACCCTAAATACTTAAAACACTCTACCTCAATTAACTCACCATTCAGGACTACATTCATCCTCCTACCATCTACCAACTTCGTACACTTAATTTATCCTATTTATTCCCAATTTCCTCTTTTCACACACTCGTCCAAACTCCTCTACCAACTGTCTCAATCTCTCCTCCGAATCAGCTACCAATGTAGTATTATCCACATACAGCAGCTGATTCAGATACCACTCTTTAGCATCAGCATTCACCAAACTAAAGCCTCCACCTAACACTCATTGACCTCCCTTGGAACACCATCCATTTAAATATTAAACAACCAAGGTGACATCACACATCCGTACTGCAGCCCTACTGTCACGGGAAACCTATCACTCACTGTTTTCACCACTGTTACACACTCTGTACTATTGACATAAAAACTTTTCACTCCTTTTAACAACCTATCATTTAGTGCATAGAATCTCAGAACAGTCCACAATGGCTCCCTATCATTTCTTTCCTATGCATTCGCTAAATTCATGAATGCCCAGAACACATCCTTACCTTTTGCTAAATACTTTTCACATAACTGTCTCACAGCAAACGCTTGATCCACGCATCCTTTCCCTCTTTTAATGCCACACTGCTCATATAACCAATCACTCCCTCTGTACCCTCTCTAACTCTCTTATGCCATACACCTTATCTACAACACTCAACAGACATATCCCTAAAACCAGTACATTCATACTTATTACCCACATCTTTACACAACAGAAGCACACAGGCACTTGCCTCTCACAAAACACACATTCAGCAATCGTACTAACCACTCAACAATTTTTGCTCCACCACGTTTCAAGCATTCCACAGCACACCCATCCATACCTTCAGCTCTCCTTGTTTTATCTCCTTTGCTGCCATCTACATTTCCTCCAGTGTGATCAAAGAATCATTCAACTCTCCCAACACATTAATCCTTTCACCCTTCCATCTGCCACATTCTCAGCCTCGCTTTCCTCCTCTACATTTAATAGTTTTTCAAAATATACTGCCCATCTCTTCCTTACTGCATCTATCTCGGTTAACATCCTTCCATCCCCTGCTTTTACTCGCTCTCTCTTCCCAGGTTCTTCCCCTTGCACCCTTTTCACCTTCTTCCAAAACATTTTCTTATTCTGTTGAAAATTCTCAGTTAGCCATCTACCCAACCTCTTTGTCTGCTGCCACATTAGCATTACGCACAACCTTTTTGCCCTATTCCTCTTTTCCTTATACCTCTCACATCTTCCTCTGCAGTCACACTTTTCATGCGCGCCTCTTCTCAGCTACAGCCATACTTACTTCCTCACACCACCATTCACTTTCCTTTCCTACATCACCACCCACTCGTCTCACACCACATACCTCTTCCGCATACCCCACCGCAGCACTTGTAAACATCTGCCATTCCTCCTTCACACCGCCATTTTCCTAATCTTTCACCGTGTTCCTCTCCTCATTCAACTTCTGATACTCTGTCATTTTCTCTCTTTTATCGAACTCACTCACTTTCAAAACCTCCCTACCACACCCAACTTGCCCAGCTTTCATCCACCTCATACCTGCTCTCAACTTTCCCTCCACCAGGTAGTGGTCAGACATACCTGCAACCTCCACTCAAAACTCTCACATAAAACAGTCTTCCTCTTGCATCCTGGACACAACCACAGAATCCATCAATGCTCTATCAACAACCCTTCCACCTTCCTGCCTTACCCATATATACTTATAAATATCTTTCTTCTCAAGCAAGGTATTTCCAATCACCATCTCTCGTTCAACGCACATCCCTGTCATTCTTTCCCCATTATCATTTCTTCCAGGCACACTGTCCATACCAACTACTTCAACTGCTACCTCTCCCACTGTAGCATTCAGATCTCCCATCATTGCTACATTCACATTTGCTCCGAAACTCTGCAGACACTTATCAACATCATTCCAGAAAGACTCCCACTCTATTTCATCCCTTTCATTACCAGACCCATATGCACTCAAATACTCACAATTCAAGTCCAAACTTCGCTTTCACCCACATCATTCTCGATGATACCTTCCATTCAATCACAGGCTGCCGCACTTCTGAGCTTACTAACAAAGCCACTCCTTTTCATGCTCTTTCTCTATCAACATCTGACATCTTTCCAGTCACACTTCCAAACTTAGATTCACCTTTCCTTTTCGCCTTTGCTTCGCTCAAAACCAACACACCCAACTTTCTTCTCACAAACTTCCTCACAGTCTCCTTCCTTTTAACCTCAATCGTACTACATCCACGCACATTCAAGACTCAGTCTTCAGGGTATGGGGATAGCTCAATCCCCCATCCCTGTCTCATTATAGGAACTACAAATACGGAGGAGGGGGTCCCTAGTCCCCTTACTCTATATATAAAGCGTAATCTGTACTTATCAAAAGAGGATGTGGTACATTGGGAGGAGTAGACTGTAGCACCAGTCGAGCAGGGCAGTACTCCCGAGGTGGATGGAAAGCTGATGACAGGGAGTGCTGGAGCTCCCGTTTCATCAGCCCTCAGGACTAGTTCCTGACCATCCCCCTTTGCTGAACTTTTTCAGTGTCTCAGTTACACAGAGAGTAGGCCAGCATGCTCTCCAGTACAAATTTCTCTATCTATCTTCACCAAACTACATGCACAGTACACACTACACTTCCTATTCAAAATTAACCAAAAATGGCGTTGATTCACCCAGCCTCGGAGTCCTCCAGGGGGGGACCATAAATGCCCCCGCCATCTGCCCCTCTCCCAGGTGACGACTCGAGGTACTTGCCTTGGAACCACTGTCTGACTCTCTCCTTCTTTCATTTCTGCAACATTCGCGGCCTTTCATCTAACTTTCGCTCTGTTGAGCACCACCCCTCTCCTCCTCTAAACCTCACCTTCTTTTTCTAACGGAGACTCAGCTGTCTGAGTGCAACTGACAGCAAACCCTTTTCTGTATCCCCTCCTACTTTCTCTATACTCATTTCAAAGCCAAAGGTGGCTGTTGTGTATACATACGCAACGACTTATCTTGCTCTCGTGTTCCTGAACTTGATTCTTCTGAATTCTCCACTCTCTCTGGCTTCGGCTTTCCTGTCATTCTCTGACTAAATATATCTGTGCTGTTTACTTATCCCCTAATTCTATCTGACTATCAAAAATTCTTCTGACTATCTTACTTCTACGATGGAACACATTCTGTCCATTTCTCCTTTCTCTGAAATCTCCATTCTTTGGAGATTTCGAAAATGTTCACCACCACCTTTGGCTCTCCTCTCCTTTTCACGGATCCACCTGGTGAACAAGCCTACATCTTTTCTATCCTTAATGACCTAGAGCAGCTTGTACAGCACCCTACCCGTATCCCTGACCGCCTTGGAGAGAGCTCCAACATACTTGACCTCTTCCTCACAACCAATCCTTCTGCTTACTCTGTTAATCTTTTCTCTCCGTTGGGCTCCTCCGATCACAACCTTATTACCTTAACCTGTCCTATGCCCGGCTCCAGTACGGCCTGCACGGACCCTCCAGGGAAACGTGCGTCTCTGGCTTTTTGGAGCTGCGGACTGGGAGGCCCTCAGGCAGTACTTCTTTGATTTTCCCTGGAATGATTATTAAGCTTCCATGGCCGTGAGCCATCTGAGTGTGCCTTGCGCATTACGGAGGGTTATTCTCTCTCGGGCATGGAAGCATACATTCCTTTCTCATATCCTTTAACTAACGCATAGAAAGCCTTGGTTTAATCACGCTTGTTCTAATGCTGTCCGCAACAAGGAGAGGGCCTACAAAAGGTACCGGAGCCAAACCCACCCCTGGAATCACATAATCTTTACGTTTCTGCCCGGAATCGTGCTAAGTCTGTTCTTCGCTTCTACTAAAAATAATTTCATCCATACTAAATGCTCTCAACTCTCCAACTCGAATTCTTCTCGCTCCTTCTGGCACCTTGCCAAAAATCTTTCTAACAACTTTACCTCATCATCCTTCCCTTCCTCTTTTTCTACTCTGATGGTTCTTGTAGCTATTTCTTCTACTAGAAAAATAAAGCAGATCTCTTCGCACAGACTTTCTCCTCCAATTCCACCTTAGACGATTCCGGTGCTGTTCCCCTCCATCACTTCCCCTCTCTGACTTCCTCATATGGCTGACATTAAAATTTCTTCAGTTTGATGTATTTCTTCTGCCATTACTGGCCTCACTAACAAGGCATATGGGCCTGATGGAGTCCCTTCCTGTTGTTCTCAAAAACTGTGCTTCTTTAGCTTACACCCTGCCTAGGCAAACTATTTCGCCTTTCTTGTCTGTCAACTTGTACCTTTCCTTCTTGCTGGAAGTTTGCTTTCATTCAGCCAGTCCCAAAGAAGGAGTGACCACTCCCAACCCTCCAACTATCGTCCAATTGCTTTAACGTCCTGTATTTCTGCAAAGTTTTCCGAGTCAATTCTTAATAAAAAATTTTTAAGGCATCTTTCCTATCACAACCTTTCTTCTTTCCCGATCGTCAGTATGGGTTCGATCAGGGACGACTCCACTGGCGATCTTCTCCACCTACCTTTCCAAGACTCCTGGTCATCCTCCTTTCAGGACTTTGGCGAAAGCTTTGCCATTACAGATTTGACATCTCAAAAGGCTTTCGATCGAGTCTGGCATAAATCTTTAATTTCCAAACTGCCCCTCCTACGGTTTCTATCCTTCTATCTGTGCCTTCATCGCTAGCTTCCTTTCTGGTCGTTCTATAGCCGCTGTCGTAGAGCGGCCATCGTTCTTCTCCTAGATCTATCAACAGTGGTGTTCCTCAGGGCTCTGTCCTATCACCAACTCTCTTCCTTTTATTCATCAATGATCTTCTAAGCTGTACATCTTCAACGCTATCCACTCATACGCTGATGACTCCACTCCTTTCATCTTTCCATTCGGTTCCCGCACGCCCATCCTCAACAGTTACTTCAAGAAACAAGGGATGAGGCTATGGCACACCTAATGTCTGACTTGGCTCATATCTCTGACTGGGGTAAAAATAATATGGTTGTCTTTAATGCATCTAAGACTCAGTTGCTTACAATCCCTATCAACCCGACAAAAATCTTCCACAGGTATACTCCCACTAATGTTTAACTAATATTCAGATTAATCCTGCATCATCTCTTGAACATGCTTGGGGTTTCATTTTACTCGGGACTTATCTTGGAAAGATCATATTACATCTCTTGTAAGTCTGCTTCCAAGAGATTGGGTGTGCTAAGCCGACTCCGCTCTTTCTCTTTACCCCTGCACAATTGTTGACTCTATACAGGGGTTTTTATCCGCCCCTGTGTAGAGTACTAATCTCCTCATGTGTGGAGGCTCCCCACATACAGCTCTTTCTCAATAGGAATTGGAGTCAAAGGCTTTTCGTCTCATTAACTCTCCTCCTCTTACCTGACTCCCTTCAACCTCTGTCTCTTCTTCGCCGCACTGTTGCATCTTTATCTCTTTTCTATCGCTACTTTAATGGTCACTGCTCCTCTGAACTGTCTGCTTGCATTCTTCCTCCACCTCTACGACGGGCGCAAGTAGCACCGCGTCTGGCAGCAAACTCTCATCCCTTTTCTGTCCAACTCTCTAATGCAAGAGTTAACCGTTACTCCCAGTCTTTCATTTATGCAACAGGTCAGCTCTGGAACTGTCTCCCTCTGTCTGTATTTCCTCCTGCCTATGATCTCCAGTCTTTCAAACGTAGTGTGTCCAGGCATCTCAAAATGATCGGATCTTGAATTTGGCTCTCTATTGTATTTTGTTTTTCTCTTGGAGGGAACTGTTACTGCGGGCTCATGGCCTTTGGTTCCTTCTTCCTCGCATAAAAAAAAAAAAAAATATATGTCCGCATCATCTATCATCAATAACGTTGAGGACTTATATAGTATTTGCTCTATCATACACACGTAGTTCTAAAACAGGTAAAAAATTTACAGGTTCACACCGCATGATAACGGTAACAAACTGAAGATTAAGGACATGTCATTTGAGAGCAAGTGGGTTCGCGCAGACGATCTTAAGGGTACTCCCAATTACGTCCAGTGGAAAGAATATTAGGAAG
Organism: Coenobita brevimanus; assembly: GCF_032717465.1. Lineage (NCBI taxonomy): Eukaryota > Metazoa > Arthropoda > Malacostraca > Decapoda > Coenobitidae > Coenobita > Coenobita brevimanus. The sequence continues at coordinate 12,216,839 of NC_136996.1, forward strand.
ATGATACATCATCTTCCTTTCCCCCTCCTACTCTTCTGCCTCCCTCTGTCTTTGCTACCTCTTCATCACCTTCTACTTTACAAGTTAATGCGTACAGACAAATGTTTCGCTCTGCAACTCGCTCCACTGTTGTTTGTTCCTCCACCAGTCAGGATCACTCAGCTGATTTGGACATTAATTAATGTGGAGAGAGTAGACAGCTTTGCTGACATTAGCTGTCCTTGGCTCATCTCCGAGTGGTAGGTAGTATTATTACATATATTGTTATATCTCTGTTACCAGGTAATATTATTACATAAATTGTTACATCATTTACTAGGTAGTATTACGTGTATTATTACATCTGTTATTAGGTAGTATTATTATGTATATTACATCTGTTACTAGGTAATATTAGTACATATTACACCTGTGTTACTAGGCAGTATAGTTATATATATGAATGAGATAGGTATGCAGTTGTACAAAGATTTCAATGACAGTGAATTGATATTATGTCAGAAATACTGTGTATCACTTTCCAATGATTTATGTTGGAACTTGAGAATTATCAGTTGTCATGTTACCATAGACCTTATCCCAGTGTCAAATCTTAGCTTAATTTTACAACGGGCTCTCGGTAACTTTAATCTCAATTCAATTTTTTTTTTTTTCACAAGTCTACAGTTGTACCAACTTGTACTAGAAGCTTTCCCCCATTCCACGACTATCATATTCCTGTTCGTTCTGTAGTTATTTTTGGCCTCATCCAACTAATTCCTTTTGCTCTACCTTTCAGTGACACTCGTTATACTGCATTTGTGTACTCTGGATTCTTTCTTCTATCTCAGGACCATATGTTCCGTTTGATCTCTTACATTCGTGTTCGTCTGCTGTTCAAACCCTTCGTGTTTGTTATGTGTTTTCCTTTAGTATCTTCCTCATCACAGCTGTACCTTGTAAAATGCTGTTGTCCAGATAATTATTTCACTTCATTCATACTTTATTTTTTTAGCCCTAATTTTTTGTGTATTCCCGTATTGCATTCACCATAGTACGATTTTTGTTTCTTTTCACTGTGATTTTTTTAATCCATTGCCGTGTTAAACGTATGGAAATAAGTCTTCATGAAATTAGGTTGCAACGTGGAACAAGGAAAACTTTGAAATTGGTTAAATGTGAAAGTGACGAGAAGAATTTGAAATCTGACGCTGAAATTTGAGATATTTGAGTGGCAGTATGATTAAATAAGCAAACCACAGCCCACTCCACCTCTATTATACAGTGTTGATTTGTGTGAAGACGTGTGGACACCCAGCTAATTATGTGAACATTATTTAGTTATTACGAGACTTTAGTCTCTCGTGATACCATTGAGATTTCTGTATAACCAGCTGTTATGTAATTATATTATCGAACACTGTAACATATATCAGTATTGTAGTGTATGTACTGTAATTTAGTTCTAGTATACTCTTATAATGTCATATAATTTTCTTATCATTCACTTACAGTATCAGTGTTGTTTTACTGTTTAGATTGTCTTCTATTAATCTTTGCATCAACAAAAATGTCGGGAGACATATTTTCCCAGAGGGAGAGAAATGTGAGCGAGCGGATGTTTGTTGCGTATCCATCATGAGGCGGACAAAGGTGGAATTCGTAGTCGGCGAGGCCAGCTGACTTCTTGCCAAATCTGCTGAAGAGACATTTCTATATGTAAACAGTGTTGTCTTGACACTGGGTGGCATACACAAAGGAAACTCTCTACCTGTACTCTGAAAAATTGTATGAATGTTAGAGATCAACTACATTCCGTGGATGTAACATGTAAACTCCCAATAAAGCATGCAGTAGTAATGCAGAGTCTTTAAGATCAACCAGAAATCCTGATGGTAAATTTATGAGCCAACATCTCACATGCCCGTAAACAGGAAGCAGTGCGATTGAACCTTTAGTTGATGATCCAAGAGGTATGCCCGTGAAATCATTCATAGTAGAATTGGTTGGGTGGACTGCGGCAGATAATCTCACCTCCCTGCCACTTAGTTTTTGATGAAGTGTAATTTATTTGCCACCTTATTCAGTATATTCGGTGCAGATCTATATATCTATATGGGGTCCAAAGATCCATGCCGTCTAAGATGGTGTACCTCGAATATCCGCAAGGTCTTCCCGGACCCGTCACCCGGGGAGGTGCCAGGTAGCAGTGAGATCTCGCCCCTGGATATATTACACACACACACACACACACACACACACACACACACACACACACACACACACACACACACACACACACACACACACACACACACACACACACACACACACACACACACACACACACACACACACACACACACACACACACACACACACACACACACACACACACACACACACACACACACACACACACACACACACACATTTATGTATATGTATGTATGAATGAATGTATATATATATATAAAAGTGAGTTTTACGCCAGTTACCCCTTTTTTGGATAAGGGCTAAGGCTTTGCCCCTGGGTAGAGGACTTTGGTTTGGAGCGTGTAGCATTTTAAAACCGGATGCCCTTCCTGATGTCTACCAATGATCCTTGGGTGGATTCGATCCTCCGACCCTTCGGTCATATATATATATATATATATATATATATATATATATATATATATATATATATATATATATATATATATATATAGATAGATAGATAGATAACAACCTATAACCAAATTTTGGCGCCTGGTGGTTTAGTGGGTAATTATTGCACTCCAATCATTCCGGTGAGTTATATCCAAGGAATGGTTGGGTTGATTGCTCATGTAATGCCACTCAGGGATGGTGAAATTTATCCTAAATGTCGACCAACTGCCTAGAGGGCTCCTACGCTCTCATGCAATGTAGTTTAAATTTATATATATATATATTATATATATATATATATATATATATATATATATATATATATATACTGTATAAAGACAGAGAAGGATTGTATTTGTTTTGCATGTATGGAGTAGATGGTAAGCTGCTAGGTGACGTCAAGAGTTTTATGATGGTAATGGCATGTGTAAGGGTAAATATGCATCTAAGTGAATGGTTCATAATCGGTGCGACAAGTTGTGTGATGTCCCATCATTCATATATATATATATATATATATATATATATATATATATATATATATATATATATATATATATATATATATATGGATGGTGATGTAAAACACAATGGAGAGAGGGATGGCGTTGGTAATGAATGGTGATGGATGGAATATTTCAAATTTGTTGTATGCTGATGATGCAGTACTACTTGCAGATACCGGACAAGAACTTGGTAGATTTGTGCAGAGTTTTACTGATGTCTGTGAGCGTCGTGCATAGAGAGTAAATGTAGAGAAGAGTAATGAGATGGTTAACGAGAGAGAAGGTTCTCAGTGTGATGTTACAGTGAATAGAGAGACTGGAACTAGTGAGAGAGTTCAAATACCAGGGTACAATGATAGATAAGAGAGGAAAATGTGCAAAAGAAGTGGAAAGTAGAGTGATACAAGAAAGGAAAGTAGCTGGTGCTATGAAGGCCTTGAAAAGAAACAGAGGCTTGAGCGTTGCAGCTGCAAGAGGCTTACATGAAGGAGAGTGCGAACTTTTACATGTGGATGTGAGACTATGGTGTGGCATGAAAATGAAAAGTCAAGAATGAGAGCAGTGGAGATGGGACTGTTGAGGAATGTATGTGGAGTAGTACACAGAGTGGATAGGATACGAAATAATGTGATTCGTGAAAGATGCGGAGTGAGAAAGTCTGTGGACACTAGAACTGAAGAGTGTACTGAGATGGTATGGTCACGTGGAGAGAATGAATAACAACTGAGTGCTGAAAAAGGTATATCTGAGCGAATTTGAAGGAGGGAAAAGGCGAGGTAGGCCAAGGAGAAGGTGGAGGGATATGGTGTATGAGTGTATGAGGAAGAGAGGTACGGAAGTCGGCGAGGCTAGGGGATTGGGAAGAGATCGAGCTGGGTGGATGAATGCTGTGAGAAGAGGTGCGTGATCAGGGATTTGGCACCACTTTTTAACGTGGCAGCGTCCGGATTGACTCTATTGGATACGTTTAGGTGAAGCTACAGAATGTGGTGAATGTGTTTTGACGTATCAGATAGAGCCAGGATTCCTGGGGCTTGAATATGAGTGAATGGAAGCTTGGCCCATTAGACTGGGCAAACTTGGGCTGTCTGGACGTTCCTACTCCTCACCCTGCCCTAGGGTGGGAAAGTAGGTCCGGATGATGATGATTGTATATGATGATGATGATGATGAAATTTATTTATATTATATAATATTAATAAAATATTATTTTTTTTCAAAATTAAAAAAAAAATAAAATTTAATTGAAAATTATTTATAAAAAAAAAAAAATTTTTTTTATAAAATAAAAATAAAAAAATTAAAAAAAAAAAATTAAAATTTTAAAAATTTTTATTTTTTTTTTTTTTTTTTTTTTTTTTTTTTTTTTTTTTAATTTTTAAAATAAATAATATTATAAAAAAAAAAAAAAAATTTAATATTAAAAAAAAAAATTTTTAATTAAATAAAAATTTAAATATTAAATAAAAAAAAAATAAATTTTTTTATTTATTTTTTTAAAAATTTTAAAAAAAAAAAATTAAATAAAAATTAAAAAAAAATTATTTATTTTATTTAATTAAAAATTTTTTAAAATATATTAAAAAATATTTTAATAATTTAAAAAAAAAAAATAAAAAAAAAAAAAAAAATATTTTTATAAAAATATTTTTTTAAATTAGATTTTTTATTTTTTTTTTTTTTTTTTTTAAAATTAATTAAAATTAAATAAAAAAATATAAAAAAGAAAAAAAATAAAATAAAAAAAAAAAAAAATAAAAATAAAAAAAAAAATTTAAAATAATTTAAAAAATTATTTTTTAAAATTTTTTTTTTTTTTAAATAAAAAAATAAAAAAAAATTAAAAAAAATAAATAATTTTAATTTAACTTTTTTTTTTAATTAAAAAAAAATAAAAATGTTATTCAAAAAAATATTTTTTCAATCAGTGGTGATGAATGCGTGACAGAGATGGTTGATGTTGAAAATAGTTTAGTTGGTTTTGTTACAGTCAAAAAATTTAGTATATTCATTGGATTAAAAATGTGATCCTTGACCTTTCTTGGGATAAGGTGACTATTTGTGATTTTCTTTATGTCATACATATACATTTTTTTTTTGTTGAGATATGCACTAAACATGCTACCATTTAT